>NC_069500.1:1388809236-1389101736 GCF_027579735.1 Bombina bombina
GTGGGAAGGTAGAAGTAAAAAGATACATTTAAAGAGACATTCTAATCTACAAGATCTGTAAAAATATATCTTCAATAAGAATGTATTGAATTTAGTGCACTGACCACAGAAAAGGAGAATATAAAAACAATAAGTGCATGCACAAGCTTACATGGGCCTCGGCACATGCGCACTTTCAGCTGCCCTCAAGCAATTCCATTGGCGCAGAAAACATCCATGAGGTGGGCCACCCTCTCAATGCAAGTGCACGGCTTGCTATAGAAATGAGGGGGGGGGACTTTTTTTGAGAGAGTTTTAAATTTTCTCTAGAGGTACTATTTTTCTGATGTTAAAACAAGCCAGTATTTTTATTTATTTAATAATAATAATAATAATAATAATAATTGTATTGGCTTGCACATAAAAACATTTATTCTACATAGTTTTTCTTTAAGAAAAGGGGACTTTTATTATATTCCTTTAAAGAGAGACATGAAAGTTAAAAACTTATAGTATTCAGGGCTAGATTATGAGTGAAGTGCACTAACTGCACTCAGCTTTTTGAGTGCATTGGGTAACACGCATGTTGCAAGTAAAACATATTTGATTGCACGCTATCCCGACATGCACAAAAAATCCAAAATTACAATATCGCGATCAGGTAACGTATTCTCCCATAGATTTCAATGGTGCACGAATAGTGGGGGGGGGGGGGACACTAACACCCAACAAGTCGCGCAAACCTGTTCGCATTTTCTCAAGTGTGCCAACCCGACATCAAATATGAATATTTCACATTCCAATATTCTTTACATAGAGGAACATGTTCTATTTATTTATAAATACATATATATATATGATATCTATTTAAAAATACTTAGAACATATTTTACTATGTGAAGAACATTGGAATGTGAAATATTTACACTAAAAACATAGTATAACATTTTATTAAACATGAATATTGCAAAAATATGTTTTCTCGTGTTTTCAGCTACTTGACTGCAAAGGGCTGTCACGATGCTCGTTAAGTTCAACTGCACTTGAGTGAACTCTTACTTTCAACTTGTAATACGTGCACTACTTCTGACGCTTGCAACTATAAACCAGATATTGCTTTGCACAAAAGTTAGCGCGCCACTTGATATCTGGCCCTCAGATAGCAATTCTATCATCAATAAACTTTTTTTGGTATCCTTTTGCTTTAAGCTTCTTTCCATCCCTATGTAGACTAATGAGAGGGCACACACAATTAATGCCTATGACAGCAGTTTACAAAAATGTGTAACAATGTTGCAAATAGTGCTCAAGAAACATGCATGTTCCTGTGCTACCTCAATATGTTCTTGTGTAAAAGACCTATGTTTATACCTTAAAGACCAACGTTGTACAGATTATGGTGCTGGTCATTTGCCCTTAACCAATGCTGTACCCTGTCTCTCCTCTGTCGGCGCACCTGCACTATTTTTGCATGCCTCAGGAGGCAGTGCAGAAATAGCGTAATGAATAACATGCCAGGCTAGTGATCACAAGGAAGGGTGTCCCTGTGATCCCGTGCCTGCCAGTGGGATTCCTTCATTCATGAGATACACGCTGTGATCAGTGTGTATCTCATGCTGCTGCTGGAAGCCTGCATGTGAGGCTAGCCAGCAGCAGTATAATAAAAAAAAATGAGAGTTACTGTGTATACCATTAGTCACAGAGATTGTATACATAAAATGGAGCCTAGATACTAGCATGTTGCAATGCATGCTGGTATCAGGCTCAATGGCCAAAAACTGGATGCCTCAAGAGCAAGGCAGTCCAGTGATGCACAAAAAGAAAAAACGATCCAATGGTTGTTTGAACACTGTGACAGCCAGCCACCAATCAGCTTATTATACACATTGAGTGGTCCTTTAAGGTGATGGTAAATACGAGCATTTAAAAAATGCTAGGATTTACCATCACTAAAAATTAACAGGACTTTCAGTCATCAGTTTGTAAAAAACGGTGCCAACATTACCCTTTCTTTAAACCAATGGCTGTGCTAGTCATTTGACAGTGTTCTGTATGCTAGGAGGGCTATTGATTTAGAGGTGGAAATGTCACCTGATTGAGAATAGAGCGCTGTGCCGTGGGCGGCCGGAGCCACTGAATTTGAGGAGACCACGGCACAGCGCTCTATTCTCAATCAGGTGACATTTCCACTTCTAAATCAATAGCCCTCCTAGCATACAGAACACTGTCAAATGACGAGCACAGCCATTGGTTTAAAGGTCAAACGTCATCTCATTGAAAAGAAAAAAAAAAGTTTATCAAGGAGGCAGCAGCAGCACAGAAAGTATAAGCTTAGCACCCCTTTTTTACAAAATGTGAAAGCCCTGTTTATTTTTAAGAATGGTAAATCTGAAGGGTTTTTTTTTCTGTTTTCTAAACGCATTACGCTCGGATTTACCTTCACTTTAAAAGCGAGAAAGAGCAACACCCAGGAAGGCCTTGGGTTTGCTTACACCCATTGTGCAGTATTGATAACAGTGAATGTATGACCTGCTAGTCAGGCACACATATGGACACAGAAAAACTGACAAGCAGCAATGCACATTTTAAATTGCAGCTGAAATGAAAGGGACAAAAAAGCTGATTTAAACAATAATATTTCAGAGAAAACATGCAATTTTTTGAGATTTTTCAGTTATCAAACTGACATGTCTTTTGGTATTGTTTGTTGAAAAGCATACCTGGGTAGTGTCATGAGTAGCAATGCACTACTGGAAGCTAGCTAGTGATTAGTAGCTACCTATTCTAATTGTCTCTCTAGGTAAATTCAGCTAGCACCCAGTAGCGAATTGCTGCTCTGGTGCGGACTTTAACTTAGTCCCTTTGCAGGGGTTAAACACAATTATATACAATCGTGTAGTAATAATAATACAACATTATCTGTTGGTACTTTTATGTACCTTTATATAAATACATTGTGGTAACAAAAAACACCAATGCTTCTATCACAGAAAACCCCCTTAGCAGACATCTGTTGACACATTGCCAAGCAGAGCATTGTTTGACCTTTCTGTATCAAGCAGCCAAAGGAGGAGGCATGTTTTTTTTTTTTACAGTCAGTGCTTTTTCCCTGATGAAAAGACATAGCACACCAAGTAGAACCACTTAGATATATTCAACATTCTGAAAAAAATGAGCTAAGCTTTGTCACAGGCAGCCAGAAAGACTTTTACTCCGCTAAATTGATGACTTCCTTTCTGCTATCCCCTCCCCTCCAAATCCTGTTGCTCCTATTGCTCCACAATCTGGATGCATTTTATTTTTGGCCCTGAAAAAATATATATAAAATTCCCCCCCAAGAGTTGGAAACAAAGTGATAACTAATACAGAACTCCTTTGGCATTATAAAAGGAGATTAGAACTTTCAAACTGGACTCGAGTGCCAGGTACAGGGGCACCTACCTGACAACCATATCGTCAATCAACTGAGAGAAAAAAAAAAATACAAAAATATTAATAGATCAGCACAACCTAAAACTATTTAGCTTTTTGAATAGCATTGGTTATAATTTATCCATCCCATATATCACTGATTATGCCTTATGATGTTGTTGCATTTAAATAGACAAAGTCAGATGGATAAAATTATAACATTATATAGTAAAACTCAAATATTGCTCCTTCAGTTGCTTATCAAACATAATATCCTAATAAAGGGACATGAATATGGGGGTATGAAATAAATTTTAAAAAGCACATGCACATTAAAGGACCAGTCAACAAATTAGATTTGCATAATTAACAAATGCAAGATAACAAGACAATGCAATAGCACTTAGTCTGAACTTCAAATGAGTAGTAGATTTTTTTATAACACATTTCAAAGTTATGTATATTTCCACTCCCCTTGTACCATGTGATAGCAATCAGCCAATCACAAATGCATATACTTATAGTCTGTGAATTCTTGCTTATGCTCAGTAGGATCTGGTGACTCAAAAAGTGTAAATATAAAAGACTGTGCACATTTTTTTTTAACGGAAGTAAATTGGAAAGTTGTTTAAAATTACATGCTGTATCTGAATCATGAAAATTTAATTTAACCTGATTGTCCCTTTAAAGGAACTTTGATCAGTGCTAACTTCCCCATTATCTGATCTGTTTAATCGGTCACTATTGACAGGAGTTGTTCCAGATGATTGGAGAATAACAAATGTAGTAGCTCTTCATAAAAATGGGCAGTAGGGAAGAATCTGGTAACTACAGGCCAGTTAGTTTAACTTCAGTTGTAGGGAAATTAATGGAAAGTCTCTTAAAAGAAAGAATTATGACTTACATAAAAACAAACAATTTAGAGGACCAGAATCACCTTGGATTTAATTCAGGGAGATCATGTCAGACTAATTAGAGGTATCAGTAAAGGGCTACAGGGGAATGTATGTCTGTTTGCAGATGATACAAAAATTTGTAACAGAGTGGATGTTCCAGGGGGTGGTAGACAAAATGAGAAGTGATATACAACAATTGGAGGATTGGACAAATGACTGGGATCTAAAGTTTAACACAGCAAAGTGTTTAGGGGAAGAAAAATACAAATGTTAATTACAGACTCAATGAAACTCAATGAAACTTTACTGACTGTTACAAATGAGGAACAGGGCTTGGGAATTATTATTTTACATGATTTAAAATGTAGTAAACAATGTAGTATTGCAGCGAGTAAGGCTAGCAGAATGCTTGGATGTATTAGTAGAGGTATTTGCAGCATAAATAGTAAGGTTCTTCTGCCACTTTACAGATCATTAGTTAGGCCTCTTCTTGAGTATTGTGTGTAGTGCAGGAGGCCAAATCTCCAGAAGGATATAAACAAACTGGAATCTGTGCAAAGGAGGGCTACCAAAATGGTACGTCTAAAAAATAAAATGTATCAAGAGAGGCTCATTTATCTAAATATGTATAGCTTAGAGGAGAGAAGGGAAAGAGGTGATATGATAGCAACTTTCAAGTATAGTAAAGGCCTTCATAAAGCTGAGGCTGTGAGTATTTTTCATAAATAGAAAAATTCAAGAACAAGAGGTCATGATCTCAAGTTGAAGGGTAGTAGATTCAGGAGAATTTGCAGAAGCACTTTTTTGCAGAAAGGGTGATTGAATCATGGAATAAACTACCACAAGAGGTGGTAATGACAAACACTGTAGAGGACTTTAAGAATGCCTGGGACAAGGATAAGGCTATCCTACCAACTAGATAAGTTTATACTTTAAGGAAATATTAGGCAGACTTTTTGGGCCAATGGCTCTTATCTGCCATCAAAATATATGTTTCTATCTATGAATGTATGTGCTAGTTAGGCCTTATCTACATGTTAAAAAAATTAAACATTGCTCCTTTTGAAGGAACTCTCCACTGCGCCACAAACCCAACTCCTGTTTAGTCTCTAGATCAGCATCAAGTGAAACCCCAGCAAATGCAGTGCTTGTATAAGAAGAATTTATAGCTGCATGCCTTTGGAAGTTAATAGCAACAATGACTGGCACTTTCAAATACAGTAATACCAAATTTTCACACATATAAGTAAATAACTAGGTATTCAAAAGCAAATGTGTGTCCTCATTGGATACTGCACGTGACAAGACTTCACAGGGAAGTTGTGTAAACATAACACAGTATGAGACAGAACAAAGTTTTTTTTAATTGTATTGTCTAGTGAGTAATAACGGATCTTGCTCTTGTATTAATAAACTGATGTAACTCATAAACATCCCATTGCAAAAAATCAGAACTGAAACAATGCACTTAAAGACAAAAGTTAGGAAATTAGTGGCAAAATTTAAAAAAACTGCCTCTCATCTCTGGTAAGTAAATAAAAAAGCCAAAAGGCACATTACAGATGTTTTCATTATAACAATCTTATAATCCATGAAACTACAGAGTTACCACATGCATTCCTAACAACCTACCGGTCTGTATACAGTGAGCATGGAGACCTAGCTATGACTGAGATGCCTAATCACTGGCTTAGACGCTGACATACATATAGACTGGGAACAAACGTATAAGTAATATATATACAAAAATAACTTTTGCTTTATTGCTTAATGGAACATAAAAAAAATTGCATTACCTTTCTGAAAACTAAAAATTAGTTTTTTGAAATTAAACATATATAAACAACATAAAAACACTATTAAGTGTGGCTATATTTTTATTAAAACAAATGTCCCTTTAACCACTTAAGGACACAGCTTCAGTTTTGTCAATGGTTCCATGATGGAATAACTCAGTCCGTCATTAACCCTTTGAGTGCTAAGCACTTTTCCCACACTTTCCCAAGCTGTTTAAAAGTGTTTTTTATTTTTTGAAATATTTATTTTTCCACAGGTCCCCAAGACTTATACTGTTGAAAAGGTAAGGCAATTACCTTGCCAACTGTGGGTCTGTAGCTGCTTAGATGCCTGAGATACACGCTTCTAAGAAGCATGCCCCCTTTTCCTATACTTAACATTGTTATTTTTAAATAACAATGCGTGGTGATGTAATCACGTGAATCCCCGGCGATGCCTGTCACTATACAGGCACGATTGGCGGGGTAAGAGCAGATGGGATCCCCCAGATCTCCCTCAAGGTGGGAGAGTGCTAGTGAAAGCTCTGAGCCGTCGTTAGCCCCAGAGTGGGAAACTCTGCGACGGCTCAGAGACGTCGTTAGCACTGAAAGGGTTAAAGGGATATTAAACCCAATTTTTTTTTTCCTTTCACGATTCAGATAGAGAATACCATTCTAAACAACTTAATTCTCTTGATATTCTTTCCTGAAAAGCATATCTAGATAGGTTGTGTAGCTTCTGATAGGTGGCTACACATAGATGCCTCCTGTGATTGGCTCACCAAAGTGCATTGATATTTCTTTAACAAACGATATCTAAAGATTGCAGCAAATTAGGTCATAGAAGTAAATTGGAAAGTTGTTTAAAATTGTAAAATGTTGGGTTTAATGGCCCTTTAAGGGGTTAATCCCTTAAGAATATGTTTACATGTTTAGTTGCTGGCATTGCATATCAGCAATGGAAAATTGTTGCTTTTCATGTCCCTTTAAAACTCATTTAGTCAGACACCTACCAGCAATAAACACAACAATAGTGGTGTGTATCACTGTCTCACATGCAGGGATAGGCAAGGTGTCCGGACACGGACACTGGTGTCCGTGACTGGCCCTTGCAGTGTCCGCCACTCGTTTTGCGGTGGGGAGGCAGGAGTAGGACAGATGAATGCTGGTCCTGACACCACCTTGCGCCACTCTTCACGGGGTTGGGGCCGCACCCATGAGACGCCGCTCAGTAGTGGGAAAGTGAGTGAGAGGAAAGAAGCAAGCTGCCTGCAGTGCAGCCTGTGTCAACCACCAGTGAGTCGTGACCCGTCCCGATTTCTTGATCTGAGCGACAGCATGGTGCTGATGTCTCTGTGTAAAAGGCCACTGCCTACTCTGACAAACCTTACCTTACCAAGTAAGTAACCAACCATGATGATCATGTGATCAACATCAAGGTGGGTGGGTTTGGTAAGGAGTTGCAGACTCTCAATACAAAAAAAAAAAAAAAAAAAAAAGGTAAGAATTTTGAAAACATTTTATACCAGTATACCACAAGCAGTCTTTATATAAATTTTATTTTAAACTTTTTTGATTAGATGACTAATTTGCACTTGTGGAACTAGACCAGGGGCATCCCATGTATGGCTCATTTGACAGCAAAGTGCTCCTGATTTATAGAAACATAAAATGTGTCGTCAGATAGAAACCATCCGGCCCATCTAGTCTGACCAATTTTCTAAATACTTCCATTAGGTTCCTGACCTTATCCTATATCTAGTATAGCCTTATGCCTATCCCATGCAGGTTTAAACTCCTTCACTATCTTTACCACTTCTGTTGGATGGCTATTCCACCATGAATCCTCTACGCTCTCGATAAAAAGAGTGGGTTTTTTATGTTTTTAATTTGAAATGTACCTTGGTGTCCTTCACTAAGGTCTGTACTTTGGAAATGTCCGCCACAGCCTTGGTCCGTGCCTATCCTTGCTCACATGGCATATGAACATGAGAGGAAATACTATGCCATTAACCCTGTCCATTGACTTAAGGGATAGTGTAGTCAAAAGTAAACGTTCATGACTCATATTGGGCATGCAATTTTAAACAACTTTACAATTTACTTTTATCATCAAATTTGCTTTGCTCTCTTTGTATTCTTTGTGAATAGCTAAACCTAGGTAGGCTCATATCCTAATTTCTAATCCGTTAAACTGCCTCATATCTCAGTACATTTTGACAGGTTTTGCACAGTTAGACACTGCTGGTTCATGTGTGTCATATAAATAACATTGTGCTCACTTCAGTGGAGTTATTTATTAATCAGCACTGATTGGCCAAAATGCATGTCTGTCAAAAGAACTGAGATAAGGGGGCATTCTGCAGTGGCTTAGAAACAAAGTAATCACAGAGGTAAAGTATATTAATAGAACAGTGTTGGTTATGCAAAACTGGGGAATGAGTAATAAAGGGATTATATGTCTTGTTAAACAATAAAAATGATGGTGTAGTTACTAGTATACTGTCCCTTTAATTCATGAATATACAAGTACAGATACTCATGGATTTGAGTATCAAAAGTGTCTAAAATTATATGTACATGTTAATTTGCATATAAAAATAGCAATACCCATTTTATAGTAAGTGAGCACCCATAGCATACTGTAAACAAAACAAAACCTATATAAGATTTTTAAATGTTGTTACTAATAAAAAAGCATAATCTATATAAAAAGGTAAAATAGTACAGATTAGAGCATGTGTCTTAAATCGGGGCTTAGGCATTGCAATGTCATGTCAGCTGTGGTCCTACCTATACATTGCAGACAAGAAACTCACCTGGGCTGAACATTTCTGATATGCAGCACAAATGCCTACCAAATGCATGACTCATACTATTGTGTAACTACATATGAACACAATTAGTTAAAGACACAACGTTGGGAGTTCCAGTGAAAAAACGTAAATAATATACAATGAAACCTACTCAATATAGTGTGTGTATAATATGATAATTAGATAGATAGATAGATAGATAGATAGAGAGAGAGAGAGATTTGGTGAACAATAAAGAAGATTTTCAAATAAGTAACTATATATTGACAAAATGCTTTTCAGCTTGTATATATTGTGCATCTTTTTGTGAAATAATAATGCACAAGTAGCATAATACACCTTTTGACCTTGACAACGTCAAACCATTCACTTGTAAACAGACTGCAGTACCATGCAATGTGTCACAGCCCACTCTGTAGCAAAAACACTATCTTTATCTATCATTTGCAAGAATAACTTCTCTCACTTAAAGGGACAGTCTTGTCAAAATTAAACGTTCATGATTCAGATAGGGCATGCAATTTTAAACAACTTTACAATTTTCTTTTTTCATCAAATTTGATTTGTTCTCTTGTTATTTTTTGTTGAAAGCTAAACCTAGGTAGGCTCATATGCTAATGTCTAAGCCCTTGAATGCCACCTCTTATATCAGTGCATTTTGACAGTTTTTCACAGCTAGACAGCCTGTGGAGTTATTTATTAGTCAAGACTGATTGGCTAAAATTCAAGTCTGTCTAAATAACTGAAATAAAGGGGGCAGTCTGCAGAGGCTTAGATACAAGGTAATCACAGAGGTAAATAGTATATTAATATAACCGTGTTGATGTGCTAAACTGTGGAATGGGTAATAAAAAAAATAATCTTTTTAAACACTAAAAATTCAGGAGTAGACTGTCCCTTAATGCCCAAAATGTGTATAAATACAAAACTCTGTGTAAACATTGTGTTTGTAAGCCCTTGGAACTAGTGGGTTAAACTATTTTAGTAGGACACTAAAAGCTCTGCATGTTTCTATGATTAAAGGAACACGAAACCCAATTTTTTTCTTTCAGGATTCAGATACAGGTATACCCCGCTCAAACAGCAGGTTAAGGACCGGAGCCCCGCTGTAAAGTGAAAACCGCCTTAAAGTGAAACATGGCGGTTTTATCTTTTCTTTTTACTTGCAAGTGTGATTAAAGACTTAAAAACATGTTTGAACTAACATATATTGGGGGTGCAATAGTGCTATGTTTAGTTTAACGCTCACACAGCACAGTATAAATACTGCACCTGTAAAATAGGGACAATCACTGTAGTACAATTTGCCAGACTATAGCACTGTGACACAGATTGCACTGTAATGCTGTAAACAGAGTGAAGTGCACATAACAAAATGGTGCCAGTCACTTTTCTCGCAATCTCACAAAGATTACAGCACTGTTTCAAATCCTTGGAGGTTGAACTTCAGTTCCACAAAGCGCTGTATTAGCGAAGCGCTGTAAAGTGAGGTTTACCTGTACTATTTTAATCAACTTTGCACTTTACTTCTATTATCAATTTTGCTTCATTCTCTTGGCATCCTGTACTGAAGGAGCAGTAATGTGCTGCTGGGAGCTAGCTTAGTACATTGGTATGCCAATGACAGGAGGCATATAGGAATATCCACCAATCAGCATCTAGCTAACAGCTCCTGAGCCTACATATACATACAATTGCTTTTCTACAAAAAATACCAAGAGAAGGAAGCAAACTAAATAACAAAAGTAAATTGGAAAGTTGTTGAAATTGTGTGCTCTAACTGAATCATGACCAAAAATATTGGGATTTCATATAACTTCAAAGTTTTCCATATATGAATAATCAATCTGCCAGCAAAATGTCCGTCCCCCCTGTAAGCAACAAATGGGCTATTATGATCCTAGTATATATCTGTGCATTTAGTAGTAGGTGTCTATGTATTATACTCATTACATCCCAGTATATATCTGTGCATTTAGTAGTAGGTGTCTATGCTTTATACTCATTACATCCCAGTATATATCTGTGCATTTAGTAGTAGGTGTCTATGTATTATACTCATTACATCCCAGTATATATCTGTGCATTTAGTAGTAGGTTGTATTATACTCATTACATCCCAGTATATATCTGTGCATTTAGTAGTAGGTTGTATTATACTCATTACATCCCAGTGTATATCTGTGCATTTAGTAGTAGGTGTCTATGTATTATACTCATTACATCCCAGTGTATATCTGTGCATTTAGTAGTAGGTGTCTATGTATTATACTCATTACATCCCAGTGTATATCTGTGCATTTAGTAGTAGGTGTCTATGTATTATACTCATTACATCCCAGTATATATCTGTGCATTTAGTAGTAGGTGTCTATGTATTATACTCATTACATCCCAGTATATATCTGTGCATTTAGTAGTAGGTGTCTATGTATTATACTCATTACATCCCAGTATATATCTGTGCATTTAGTAGTAGGTGTCTATGTATTATACTCATTACATCCCAGTATATATCTGTGCATTTAGTAGTAGGTGTCTATGTATTATACTCATTACATCCCAGTATATATCTGTGCATTTAGTAGTAGGTGTCTATGTATTATACTCATTACATCCCAGTATATATCTGTGCATTTAGTAGTAGGTGTCTATGTATTATACTCATTACATCCCAGTATATATCTGTGCATTTAGTAGTAGGTGTCTATGTATTATACTCATTACATCCCAGTATATATCTGTGCATTTAGTAGTAGGTGTCTATGTATTATACTCATTACATCCCAGTATATATCTGTGCATTTAGTAGTAGGTTGTATTATACTCATTACATCCCAGTATATATCTGTGCATTTAGTAGTAGGTTGTATTATACTCATTACATCCCAGTATATATCTGTGCATTTAGTAGTAGGTGTCTATGTATTATACTCATTACATCCTAGTATATATCTGTGCATTTAGTAGTAGGTGTCTATGTATTATACTCATTACATCCCAGTGTATATCTGTGCATTTAGTAGTAGG
The DNA here is from genome assembly GCF_027579735.1 of Bombina bombina. Classification (NCBI taxonomy): domain Eukaryota; kingdom Metazoa; phylum Chordata; class Amphibia; order Anura; family Bombinatoridae; genus Bombina; species Bombina bombina. The sequence goes on from NC_069500.1 coordinate 1,388,821,144, forward strand.
TGTCTATGTATTATACTCATTACATCCCAGTATATATCTGTGCATTTAGTAGTAGGTGTCTATGTATTATACTCATTACATCCCAGTATATATCTGTGCATTTAGTAGTAGGTTGTATTATACTCATTACATCCCAGTATATATCTGTGCATTTAATAGTAGGTGTCTATGTATTATACTCATTACATCCCAGTATATATCTGTGCATTTAGTAGTAGGTGTCTATGTATTATACTCATTACATCCCAGTATATATCTGTGCATTTAGTAGTAGGTGTCTATGTATTATACTCATTACATCCCAGTATATATCTGTGCATTTAGTAGTAGGTGTCTATGTATTATACTCATTACATCCCAGTATATATCTGTGCATTTAGTAGTAGGTGTCTATGTATTATACTCATTACATCCCAGTATATATCTGTGCATTTAGTAGTAGGTGTCTATGTATTATACTCATTACATCCCAGTATATATCTGTGCATTTAGTAGTAGGTGTCTATGTATTATACTCATTACATCCCAGTATATATCTGTGCATTTAGTAGTAGGTTGTATTATACTCATTACATCCCAGTATATATCTGTGCATTTAGTAGTAGGTTGTATTATACTCATTACATCCCAGTATATATCTGTGCATTTAGTAGTAGGTGTCTATGTATTATACTCATTACATCCTAGTATATATCTGTGCATTTAGTAGTAGGTGTCTATGAATTATACTCATTACATCCCAGTGTATATCTGTGCATTTAGTAGTAGGTGTCTATGTATTATACTCATTACATGCCAGTATATATCTGTGCATTTAGTAGTAGGTGTCTATGTATTATACTCATTACATCCCAGTATATATCTGTGCATTTAGTAGTAGGTTGTATTATACTCATTACATCCCAGTATATATCTGTGCATTTAATAGTAGGTGTCTATGTATTATACTCATTACATGCCAGTATATATCTGTGCATTTAGTAGTAGGTGTCTATGTATTATACTCATTACATCCCAGTATATATCTGTGCATTTAGTAGTAGGTGTCTATGTATTATACTCATTACATCCCAGTCATATCTGTGCATTTAGTAGTAGGTGTCTATGTATTATACTCATTACATCCCAGTATATATCTGTGCATTTAGTAGTAGGTGTCTATGTATTATACTCATTACATCCCAGTATATATCTGTGCATTTAGTAGTAGGTGTCTATGTATTATACTCATTACATCCCAGTATATATCTGTGCATTTAGTAGTAGGTGTCTATGTATTATACTCATTACATCCCAGTATATATCTGTGCATTTAGTAGTAGGTGTCTATGTATTATACTCATTACATCCCAGTATATATCTGTGCATTTAGTAGTAGGTGTCTATGTATTATACTCATTACATCCCAGTATATATCTGTGCATTTAGTAGTAGGTGTCTATGTATTATACTCATTACATCCCAGTATATATCTGTGCATTTAGTAGTAGGTGTATATGTATTATACTCATTACATCCCAGTATATATCTGTGCATTTAGTAGTAGGTGTCTATGTATTATACTCATTACATCCCAGTATATATCTGTGCATTTAATAGTAGGTGTCTATGTATTATACTCATTACATCCCAGTATATATCTGTTCATTTATTAGTAGGTGTCTATGTATTATACTCATTACATCCCAGTATATATCTGTGCATTTAGTAGTAGGTGTCTATGTATTATACTCATTACATCCCAGTATATATCTGTGCATTTAGTAGTAGGTGTCTATGTATTATACTCATTACATCCCAGTATATATCTGTGCATTTAGTAGTAGGTGTCTATGTATTATACTCATTACATCCCAGTATATATCTGTGCATTTAGTAGTAGGTGTCTATGTATTATACTCATTACATCCCAGTATATATCTGTGCATTTAGTAGTAGGTGTCTATGCTTTATACTCATTACATCCCAGTATATAGCTGTGCATTTAGTAGTAGGTGTCTATGTATTATACTCATTACATGCCAGTATATATCTGTGCATTTAGTAGTAGGTTGTATTATACTCATTACATCCCAGTATATATATGTGCATTTAGTAGTAGGTTGTATTATACTCATTACATCCCAGTATATATCTGTGCATTTAGTAGTAGGTTGTATTATACTCATTACATCCCAGTATATATCTGTGCATTTAGTAGTAGGTTGTATTATACTCATTACATCCCAGTATATATCTGTGCATTTAGTAGTAGGTGTCTATGTATTATACTCATTACATCCCAGTATATATCTGTGCATTTAGTAGTAGGTGTCTATGTATTATACTCATTACATCCCAGTATATATCTGTGCATTTAGTAGTAGGTGTCTATGTATTATACTCATTACATCCCAGTATATATCTGTGCATTTAGTAGTAGGTGTCTATGCATTATACTCATTACATCCCAGTATATATCTGTGCATTTAGTAGTAGGTTGTATTATACTCATTACATCCCAGTATATATCTGTGCATTTAGTAGTAGGTGTCTATGTATTATACTCATTACATCCCAGTATATATCTGTGCATTTAGTAGTAGGTGTCTATGTATTATACTCATTACATCCCAGTATATATCTGTGCATTTAGTAGTAGGTGTCTATGTATTATACTCATTACATCCTAGTATATATCTGTGCATTTAGTAGTAGGTGTCTATGAATTATACTCATTACATCCCAGTATATATCTGTGCATTTAGTAGTAGGTGTCTATGTATTATACTCATTACATCCCAGTATATATCTGTGCATTTAGTAGTAGGTGTCTATGTATTATACTCATTACATCCCAGTATATATCTGTGCATTTAGTAGTAGGTTGTATTATACTCATTACATCCCAGTATATATCTGTGCATTTAGTAGTAGGTGTCTATGTATTATACTCATTACATCCCAGTATATATCTGTGCATTTATTAGTAGGTGTCTATGTATTATACTCATTACATCCCAGTATATATCTGTGCATTTAGTAGTAGGTGTCTATGTATTATACTCATTACATCCCAGTGTACAATCTTATATTAACCCTTTAGTCACCGTATAAGGTAACTGTCACTCATAAGCAGATGAGGGGACACATTCTAATGATGATATATTGTTAGATATTTTTTAGAATTATATTTCCAAGTTCAAGTTCATCTTTAAAGTCAAACACACACACTGACAATAAGCTATAAACAAATGTACTCAACCGTTGCTTTAGGGGTGTGTCTAATGCCGCCCCAGCAGCTGAGGGGTTAATATTGCGAGTGACACTAGGACAGCATATAACAGACCCATTATCTGCCAGTCTGTCCCTTCAGTATAAAGCCTGGTAACAAGTGAGCCCCGGCAGCAGGCCACGCACACCGGCCCGGTGTCTCACCTCACGGCGGGAGAAAACGTCTGGTATCTGTGCGCCCTCCGCGCTGACAGGGGACGAAACAAAGACATGGTGCTGCTTCAGCTACACGTCGTCCTCTTCTCCTCAGTATACCGCGCACAGCATGCCCTCCACTCCGTTACACAGCTCGGAACCAACGGCCCACGCTCGCAACCTGAGATACAGCGCGCGTGCACTAACCATCCCCTTTCACCCGCTGCCCGAGAGATTTGGCTGAGGCTCGTCCTTACGCTTCCGCGATCAATACTAGCCCTTGTCACGCGCGCGCGCCCCCGCCTGGTCACTCAGCGACAGAAAGAAACAAATCTCACTAGAATTCCGACATACAATAGAAACAACGAAATCATGCGTTATTTGTAACCATATTGTGCAAATATTAAATACAAATTGCATTATGGTTTAACTGTTACTAAAATACACAGATACTGTGATAGAGTTGAGCAAAACAATATTTACGTTTTAGTCAAATATTTGCTTTGGTTACGATTATTTATCTATAAAACAAGCACTGCTCTAGTCGTGGGAACTATGGTTTTGCATATAACACCTCAGGTTAGGTTACATTCTTGTTTGCTGGCGAATTTGATGCAGCACTGTGTCAGCTAACGGGTTAAAGCTCATGTTTTCTACAGACTTAGATTAATGAGGCATTCCCCGAGGAAAGCTATAAATATACAGAGTTTTGCTATTCTGCTGCCACTGGCCGTTCATTCAGAGCGGATTATACATAGCACAGCATCCTCTACGGTAACTATAGCAACTGCTTCCGCCCTACGGGTTAATACCGCGTGCACTCTAGTCGCACGCTCCAGTTTTTCCCAACGCTCGTACCCTGAACACAATGAAAACTCCCACAAGCAAGAGTCCCCAGCAACGGTCTGTACCATTTTCTTCGGACAGACGAAGTTTGTAGACGATTTGTGGTCAGTATTACATGTTATCTAACTGAAATTATTAGCACGCATTTATATTTAATAGATTATGTAAACTAAGCCGAATTGCTGCAACGTTATAAATAGATTAAGGTGACAGAAAATATAAAAACCCCTTCAGAAGCATAATGGTACTACCCGCCTCCCCAGCTAATTGACAGGGGAGGAAGGTGACAGTCACTGTTTGACAATTGACACTGGGTGGGAATGTGACTGTGCAGCAACTGAAACCAAAACAAAAGCTGTGTACTTTAGTACCAGTGTTGTATATCTCAGCCCAGATAAACATTTCTATATAAACAAGGAACGGAAGCAATGGTGTTATATGTAGCCGCCAAACTCATATTGTTCCATTGGTCGTTGACAAACTTGGAAGGGATATAACCACTTATTCAAGTTCAGGGACAGTTAAAGCGAATACATTAAAGTATTAAAAAATTAATAATCTTACATTCCATAAAAGTGCGTTGTTTAAAGGGACTCAAACCCATTTTTTCCCTTCATGATATGGGTAGAGCAGGCAATTGTAAGCAACTTTCTAACTTACTCCTATTATAATTTTTTCTCTGTTCTCTTGCTATCTTTATTTGAAAAAGCAGGAATGCAAGCATAGGAGCCGGCCCATTTTTGGTTCAGCAGCTAGGTAGAACTTGCTGAATGGTGGCTACATTTAAGCTGTAGTGAGCTTTTATAGGAACTCCCACACCTGAGACCCCCAGTTGGGATTTCCTGTAATTAAGACATTGCCCCTTTAAGTCTAGGACGCACGCAACCGCGTTCACCTAGAGAGCTGCAGCCACATATTCTTTAGAACGAAAAAGATAGACACCTAGGATATGAGAGTCCTGACTCCTGGTGTAAAAGTAAGGGAATTCAGCACTCTTTTATATATTTAAAGATACTCTATTGTATACATATATTTAGGGTAGGCATTTCCTGTCATCATGACTATACACACCGCATCCTAAAGTGCCAAGTGCAAACAATGTGTATATATATATATATAGCAGTTCCGTTAAAGCCCAAAAGCAATACCTCTCCTTGTAAGTACGTCTTCAATAATGAGATCCTGTATCACAGTATGCCAAAGGAACGTAGGTCCCGTACTTGCAGAACTTGGCAGTCGACTCCTAGTGGATTTTACTTTCGTTAGCTACAAAATTTCTGCCTGCACGCCATCTTGTAGGGTTAATTTTAGCATTAGTGTAGTGTAGTAGACAACCCAAAGTATTGATCTAGGCCCATTTTGGTATATTTCATGCCACCATTTCACCGCCAAATGCGATCAAATAAAAAAAATTGTTAACATTTTCACAAACTTTAGGTTTCTCACTGAAATTATTTACAAACAGCTTGTGCAATTATTGCACAAATGGTTGTAAATGCTTCTCTGGGATCCCCTTTGTTCAGAAATAGCAGCCATATATGGCTTTGGCATTGCTTTTTGGTAATTAGAAGGACCCTAAATGCTGCTGCGCTCTACACTTGTATTATGCCCAGCAGTGACGGGGTTAATTAGGTATCTTGTACACTGTGAGAAAAAAGAGTAAAGTTGGGGTCCGTTTGTGAACACTTAGGGTACAACTGCTGTGGTTGTACCCTCAATGGATCATAATTACACCTTAAGGAACTAATATGTAACATTTAGTGGTAAATAAGGTACAAATATGTTTCCAACTGTCAAGGGGTCCATGTCTGTACCATTTAATCCCCAAAAAAGGTACAATTACTTGTGTGACTAAAAGGTTGAGGGGGTGGGTGGTTCAAGACTGCCAAACCCTGCAAGTCCATATAATTTGTACACCTCAGTTATTTATATTCACATAACTGGCAGTCACCCAAAATGAATGCAACATGCATTTTGTACAGCAAAATAATTATGTTCAATTGTTGTTGGTAACATGCAAGAAGCGGGTAAAGCAAAAAACAACAACTTAATAACCCATATATTCAATGTTACTGTGTTGCTGGTTCTAAACAGGAAACAAGCACTTAACATTTAAATGTTTATATTTAGAGCATCAAGATGTTAACTCTTAAACATAAAGCAAATGTATTAACTAAAATTACAATTATTTTTTTTGTTTTAAACTCTATAAAATAAACAAGAACTGTTTAAGAACCATTTAAAAAAATAAAATAAAATTGTAACCGTTCCCCAGTCACATACATGGACATTGTGTTACACGCCATAGCGCCATCTGTTGGTTGAAAGTTCCATGACATGTGTAACAGCTCCATCTATTGGTAGCAGGTTCATCACCAAAATGTGTACTGGGCAAATAGATTAATTTGCATATATTTTGCATAGAGTGACAATTCAATGTATGGTTGTGAGTTTTATCATTTATCCCTCCCCAGAATCCCCCTTCTTTTCGTTAGAGTTATATTTTATTATTTTGTTGTTTTCTATCGGCTAGATTACGAGTTTTGCGTTAAGATGAAAAAGCAGCGTTCACAGGTCCTAACGCTGCTTTTTCCCTACTGCTGGTATTACGAGTCTTGCAGGTTTAGGGGCACCGCACACTTTTTTTGGCCTTACCGCAAAACGACTTACGGAAACTTTGTAAACCCTTTTCTCTATGGGACTTCCATAGCGCCGGTATTACGAGTCTGTCCTGGGAGGCCAAAAAGTGAGCGGTACACCCTCTACCTCCAAGATTCCTAACGCATTCTAAAGTCAGTAGTTATGAATTTTACACTACAACGCTGTAGCATAAAACTCATAACTAAAGTGCTAAAAAGTACACTAACACTCATGAACTACCTATTAACCCCTAAACCGAGGCCCTCCCGCATCGCAAACACTATAATAACATTTTTAACCCCTAATCTGCCGCTCTGGACATCACCACCACTATAATAAACATATTAACCCCTAAACTGCAGCACTCCCGCCTCGCAAACACTAGTTAAATATTATTAACCCCTAATCTGCCGCTCCTAACATCGCCGCCACCTACATTATACTTATTAACCCCTAATCTGCCGCTCCAGACATCGCCGCAACCTACATTATATTTATTAACCCCTAATCTGCTGCCCCAACATCGCCGACACCTATCTACATTTATTAACCCCTAATCTGCCGTCCCCAATATCGCTGCCACTATATTAAATGTATTAACCCCTAAATCTAAGTCTAACCCTAACACCCCCTAACTTAAATATAATTTAAATAAATCTAAATAAAATTACTATCATTAACTAAATTATTCCTATTTAAAACTAAATACTTACCTATAAAATAAACCCTAAGCTAGCTACAATATAACTAATAGTTACATTGTATCTATCTTAGGGATTATTTTAATTTTACAGGCTTGTTTGTATTTATTTTAACTAGGTAGAATAGTTATTAAATAGTTATTAACTATTTAATAACTACCTAGCTAAAATAAATACAAAAGTACCTGTAAAATAAAACCTAACACTGTAACACTACACTACAATTAACTAAATGAAATACAATTAAATACATTAAATTAGGTAAATCACAAAAACCCCCACTAAATTACAGAAAATAAAAAACAAATTACAGATCTTTAAACTAATTACACCTAATCTAATAGCCCTATCAAAATAAAAAAGCCCCCCCAAATAAAAAAAAAACCCTAGCCTAACTAAACTATCAATAGCCCTTAAAAGGGCCTTTTGCGGGGCATTGCCCCAAAGAAATCAGCTCTTTTACCTGTAAAAAAAAAATACAAACAACCCCCCCAACAGTAAAACGCACCACCCACACAACCAACCCCCCAAATAAAAGCCTAACTAAAAAAAACTAAGCTTCCAATTGCCCTGAAAAGGGCATTTGGATGGGCATTGCCCTTAAAAGGGTATTTAGCTCTATTGCAGGCCCAAAGCCCTAACCTAAAAAATAAACCCACCCAATACACCCTTAAAAAATCCTAACACTAACTCCCGAAGATTCACTTACTGGGAGAAGTCTTCATCCAAGCGGCAAGATGTCCTCAACAAAGCCGGCAGAAGTGGTCCTCCAGACGGGCAGAAGTGGTCCTCCAGACGGGCAGAAGTCTTCATCCAGACGGCATCTTCTATCTTCATCCTTCCGACGCGGAGCGGCTCCATCTTCAAGACATCCGGCGCGGAGCATCCTCTTCAAACGACGTCTTCTTCGGAATGAATATCACTTTAAGTGACGTCATTCAAGATTATTATTATACTTTATTTATGAAGCACCAACATATTCCGCAGCGCTGTCCATGGATACAATCCATTTAAATAAAACAATACAAGACTTGTAAGAGACAGGACAAAATGTACAAACACATACAGGAGGGATTGAGGGTCCTATTCCCATGGGAACTTACAATCTAGAAAGGTAGGAGGTTGAGAAACAGGAGGTGAGGACTGCAAGATTGGGAAATATGTTAATACAGAGTTAGATGAGGGAAATGTTAGGTAAGTAAAATTAATTTATTATTGAGTTGGGTGGTAGGCTTCCCTGAACAGAAAAGTCTTCAGGGAACATTTAAAGGAAGACAGATTAGGGAAAAGCCTGACAGCATGGGGGAGAGTGTTCCAGAGGGTAGGTGCTGCACGACAGAAGTCCTGCAGTCTAGCATGAGAAGAGGTGATAGTCACGGATGCAAGGAGCAGGTCATTGTTGGTTCTTAGTGGACGGGCTGGAGTATACTTGTGTATTAGAGAGGATAGGTAGAGGGGAGTGGCGTTGGTGAGAGCTTTGTATGTAAGGGTGAGAATTTTGAATTTAATTCTGCTGTGAATGGGGAGACAATGAAGGGACTCGCAGAGAGGTGCAGCAGATACAGATCGACGGGAAAGGTGATAGAATTCTATCAGCCAATCGGAAATTAAGGTAGAAAAAATCCTATTGGCTGATTGGATCAGCCAATAGGATTGAAGTTCAATCCTATTGGCTGATTGCATCAGCCAATAGAATCTTTGCTACCTTAATTCCGATTGGCTGATAGAATTCTATCAGCCAATCGGAATCTAAGGGACGCCATCTTGGATGACGTCACTTAAAGTGATATTCATTCCAAAGAAGACGTCGTTTGAAGAGGATGCTCCGCACGGGATGTCTTGAAGATGGAACCGCTCCGCGTCGGAAGGATGAAGATAGAAGCTGCCGTCTGGATGAAGACTTCTGCCGGTCTGGAGGACCACTTCTGCCCGTCTGGAGGACCACTTCTGCTGGCTTCATTGAGGACATCTTGCCGCTTGGATGAAGACTTCTCCCGGTAAGTGAATCTTCGGGGGTTATTGTTAGGATTTTTTTAAGGGTGTATTGGGTGGGTTTATTTTTTAGGTTAGGGCTTTGGGCCTGCAATAGAGCTAAATGCCCTTTTAAGGGCAATGCCCATCCAAATGCCCTTTTCAGGGCAATGGGGAGCTTAGGTTTTTTTAGTTAGGCTTTTATTTGGGGGGATGGTTGTGTGGGTAGTGTGTTTTACTGTTGGGGGGTTGTTTGTATTTTTTTTTACAGGTAAAAGAGCTGATTTCTTTGGGGCAATGCCCCGCAAAGGCCCTTTTAAGGGCTATTGATAGTTTAGTTTAGGCTAGGGGTTTTTTTTATTTTGGGGGGTCTTTTTTTTATTTTGATAGGGCTATTAGATTAGGTGTAATTAGTTTAAAGATCTTGTAATTTGTTTTTTATTTTCTGTAATTTAGTGTTGTTTTTTTGTGATTTAGCTAATTTAATTTAATTTATTTAATTGTATTTCATTTAGTTAATTTATTTAATTGTAGTACAGTGATAGGTGTTATTGATGGAATGTACACCTGTGTAGCACTCTTTCCCTATTTAACAATGGCAAGAGTTGGACAAGGTATAGTAGTCTAGAATAGGAGGAGTAAGTGGGGATGAATTAAAATATAACCTTTATTGGTAAATTTAAAAAAAAAGCAACAACAAACACAATCTACATACATACTAAGTTAAAAATTTTTAACTTAGTATGTATGTAGATTGTGTTTGTTGTTGCTTTTTTTTTAAATTTACCAATAAAGGTTATATTTTAATTCATCCCCACTTACTCCTCCTATTCTAGACTACTATACCTTGTCCAACTCTTGCCATTGTTAAATAGGGAAAGAGTGCTACACAGGTGTACATTCCATCAATCCTAGGATTGATACTCTTTGTCTCAAATAACCAGTACACAGCACCTCAGCCACTCTATAAGATAAAAAACCTGGATCATAGATAGATTTATACAAACAAAGTACATTTACCAGTCCAGAGAACAATAGGCTACCCTATTTTGTAAATTTGTGCAGTGCCATTAGTATTTTGGTTTTTTTTGATAGGTGTTATTGTAACTTAGGTTAGGATTTATTTTACAGGTAAATTTGTATTTTTTTTTAGCTAGGTAGTTATTAAATAGTTAATAACTATTTAATAACTATTCTACCAAGTTAAAATAAATACAAACTTGCCTATAAAATAAAAATAAACCCTAAGCTAGCTACAATGTAACTATTAGTTAAATTGTAGCTAGCTTAGGGTTTATTTTATAGGTAAGTATTTCGTTTTAAATAGGAATAATTTAGTTAATGATAGTAATTTTATTTAGATTTATTTAAGTAATATTTAAGTTAGGGGGTGTTAGGGTTAGACTTAGATTTAGGGGTTAATACATTTAATATAGTGGCAGCGACGTTGGGGGTGGCAGATTAGGGGTTAATAAGAATAATGTAGGTGTTGGCGATGTCGGGGGAGGCAGATTAAGGGTTAATAAGTGTAATATTAGGGGTGTTTAGACTAGGGGTTCATGTTAGGGTGTTAGGTGTAAACATAAAATGTGTTTCCCCATAGGAATCAATGGGGCTGCGTTACTGAGTTTTACGCTGCTTTTTTGCAGGTGTTAGACTTTTTCTCAGCCGGCTCTCCCCATTGATGTCTATGGGGAAATTGTGCACGAGTACGTACAACCAGCTCACCGCTCACTTAAGCAGCGCTGGTATTGAAGTGCGGTATGGAGTTCAATTTTGCTCAACGCTCACTTCTTGCCTTTTAACGCTGGGTTTGTAAAAACCTGTAATACCAGCGCTGCAGTTAAGTGAGCAGTGAGAAAAAACTGCACGGTAGCACCGCATAGCTCATAACGCAAAACTCGTAATCTGGCCGTATATATTTATGTTTTATGTGGCATGTCACCCTAAATTTAATGGGGTGCTTGTAGAGTCTAGTACAGAGAGATATAAAACACACTGAGTATGGAGAGTAGCTCTTTTTGGAACTGGTTGATTAGCCGGGTTCTTTCAGGTGGTTTTGTAGCAGTCTTTAGATTTGCTATATGGCTACAGTATCCACACTTTTATAAAACTGCAGTGTGGCTATTGTAATACTGTATGAAAAAGTACACATTAAATGAATGCATATATGAATATTATATAATAAATTTAATGGAACAGCATTTGTAATATGCCTTGTTGAGTACAAATTTGCCATCATGAGGTACAAATGGCTTGTCACTGGGGCAGTACCCTTAAAAGGCCAGATTTTTTAAGGGTACAATATGGTATCATAGCACTGAGGTCCAATCTAGTCACCAAAGGTACATATTTGCCTTTAAAAGGTACAATCTGCAAGGGTACCAATTTGTACCCATGTTAAAGGGTACAGCGGGTGTACCTTTGAGGGTACTGCCCCAGTGACAAGCTGTTCTACCCCTAAAGGTACAATGTTTGCACATTTTTTCTGACAGTGTAGGGAGCTTGCTTGAAGGGTTTATTTTAGCTTTAGTGTAGAGATCAGCTTCCCACCAGACACATCCCACCCCTTGATCCCTCCCTGACTACTCTCAAACAGCTCTCTTTCCTCCCCCACCTCACTATTGTCACCACCATCTTTAGTACTGGCAGAAAGTCTGCCAGTATAAAAAGTTTGTGCTTGTTTTTATTTTTTTTTAATTATATATTTTCTGCAGTGTAGGATCCCCCCTTACCACCCAACCTCCCTGAGCCACCCCAAACAGCTTTCTAACCCTCCCCCGCTCCCTATTTGCTGCCATTTTGGGTACTGGCAGCTGTCTGCCAGTACCCACTTTTGAATACATTTGTCCATTTTTTCTATAAATATTTTTCTGTAGTGTAGCTGCTGCCACCCTCAATTCTCTACCCCCTCCCAGATCCCTTTTTCATAATCATTAACCCCCTCCCTCTCCTACCACCCTCTCCCACCACTTCTTATATGCTCATATGAGCAGATCGCGGGTGCACATGCGCATACGCGCGCACACTACCGCACGCACCGGCGAGTGAATTCACACTGCCTGCCGGTAGTTCACCATTGATAGCCGCCCACCCGCCTCCCTGCAATGGCTCCCACCCACCAACGATCGCGACCATCGATGGCCATTGCAAAGAGGGCCACAGAGTATCTCTCTCTGCATTGGATGGCTAAAAAATGTTATTGCAGGATGCCTCAATATAGAGGCATCACTGCAATAACATGAAAGTGTCTGTAACCGATCAGGATCGCTTCCACCACTTGAAAACACCAACGATGTACAGGGTACGTCCTTGGTCATTAACAACCGTTTTTTGTAGGATGTACCCTGTACGTCGTTGGTCGTTAAGGCGTTAAGTAGATGAAAACTTCTAAAACATATTTATGCAATATTCATATTTAATAAAGGTTTTAACTATGCAATATTCATATTTAATAAAGGTTTTAACTATGTATTTCCTGTAAATATTTCACATTCCAATGTTCTGCACATAAGGAAATATGTTCTAAATATTAAAGAGATTATCCCATATATTTTATATATATATATATATATATATATATATATATATATATATATATATATATATATATATATATATATATATATATAGGTAGACAGCGCAACCCAGATTCAGATGTAAATTTATTAAAAAACGTAAAAGTCACTAAAAAATGCAAGGGAAATCCTGTGGGATGTGTGGTCAGTACATGTTGCTTTATGGAAGGTTCTAATGCTGCAGCCAGGGTGGACTTCAAACAAAATGCCTAACACGTTTCTTCTGCATAATTTTCCTGCAGACTTCTTCAGAGGTCTTATAGAGAGGTATTTAACCACCTGTTGCCAGTCCGATATTTAAACGCCATTACCGGAAGTGACGTCACACCTTACTTATTGTGAGTCTATACGTCATCTTTAGAGTGGGGAAATATCCCCTCAAAACGTGTAGTGTGAAACATACAATAAAATACAAATACGAATATATTTATCAATAAATGATTGTTATGTATGTGATAATTCTCTTCCCGAGATTGTCATATCTGAGGCGGGAACACAATATATAATCAGAAAAATATGGCAATATCAGTCAGAGAATATTAAAAATTTGACTGACACTATCATATGTAGTCCGTTTAGGTAAACGGAGTCTAAGACATATACGGCTAGATTACAAGTTGTGCGTTAAGGTAAAAAAGCAGGTCCTAACGCTGCTTTTTTACGCCCGCTGCTATTACGAGTCTTGCAGGTATAGGTGTACCGCACACTTTTTTGGCCTTACCGCAAACCAACTTACGTAAATTTCGTAAAGGCTATTTTCTATGGGACTTCAATAGCACCAGAGTTTGTTTTTTTGTAATTTAGCTAATTGTATTTCATTTATTTAATTGTATTTAATTCAGGTAAGTTATTTAATTGTCGTCTAGTGTTAGGAATAATTTAGTTAATGATAGTAATTTTATTTAGATTTATTTAAATAATATTTAAGTTAGGGGGTGTTAGGGTTAGGGTTAGACTTAGGTTTAAAGGGTTAATAAATTTAGAATAGTGGCGGCGGCGTTGGGGGCGGCAGATTAGGGGTTAATAAATGTAGGTAGGTTGTGGCGACATTGGGGGAGGGAGATTAGGGGTTAATAAATATAATGTAGATGTTGGGGGCAGCAGATTAGGGGTTCATTAGTATAATGTAGGTGGCGGCATGTCCGGAGCGGTAGATTAGGGGTTAATAAGTATAATGTAGGTGTCGGCGATGTCGGGGGAGGCAGATTAGGGGTTAATAAGTGTAAGATTAGGGGTGTTTAGACTCGGGTTCATGTTAGGGTGTTAGGTGTAACATAACTTTTCTCTCCCCATATGAATCAATGGGGCTGCGTTACTGAGTTTTACGCTGCTTTTTTGCAGGTGTTAGACTTTTTCTCAGCCGGCTCTCGCCATTGACGTCTATGGGGAAATCGTGCATGAGCACGTTCAACCAGCTCAAAGCTCACTTAAAGGGACAGTAAACCCAAAAATTTTCTTTCATTATTTAGATAGAGAATACAATTTTTAAAAAGTTTCCAATTTACTTCTATTATCAAATTTGTTTCGTTCTTATGTTATTCTTTGTTGAAGGGATACCTAGGTAGGTAGCGTGCACATGCCTGAAGCACTACATGACAGGAAATAGTGCTGTCATCTAGTGCACCTGCTAATGTATAACATGGTTGCAAAACTGCTGCTATATAGTTTTGTGGACACGTGCACACTCATGAGCTTACATCCCAGCTTTTCAACAAAGAATAACAAGAAAACGAAGAAAATTTGATAATAGAAGTAAATTGGAAATTTGTTTAAAATTTTATGCTTTATCTGAATTATGAAAGAAAAAAATTGGGTTTTATGTCTCTTTAAGCAGCGCTGGTATTGGTGTGCAGTGTGGAGCGCAATTTTTTTTGAGAATAAACTACAAGTTAGCAACGCACCCCTGTTACTGCACAACTCGTAAACTAGGCGATAATCTAAAAAAGATAAAAATAGGGATAAACCTAATAATGTATATTAACTAAAATACAATTGCATTTGTGTGTAAATGTGTGGTATAAGAAACCTTATCCATACTAGAATGATAACTGAAGAGATAATGAATTCTTACTAATGCGGTAAACTATACAAATACTGGAGAAAAGTTCTGAACAGTGGCGACTCTAGGAAAAATATATAGCCGTTTGTTCCAGGTAGAGGAAGGACTCGTTTGGCGGAGCTACCCAGTCGGGGTAGACGGGGATCCGTCACAGTAGATATGTTTTATTTCTGTTACCTTAAATTGATTCTAATTACATATTCTGCTCCAAGCTTGAAAAAACACACAGTAGGAGATGAAAAACAGCCAGTAAATAAAATCAGAAAGATTGGAATTAGCTCCATATTGCAGCTGCAGGAGGAGCCTTTATAAGTCTTACTGTAAGTATGATGTTTTTTTCAGTGGAAAGGTCTGATGTATAGAGTGAGAGATAACATGGGTTCTATGGAGACAATTAGTAGGATTGAGTCTAAATCTATCTATATATCTCTCTCTATTATTAGTGGCAACAGGTAATCCAGGAACTGTCTAATACCATGGGTGGCTTTTCCAGTTGCCCCAATCTCTTTTGGAAACAGGAAATAATGTCACATTTTAACCCACCAGATAAAACAGAATCTTTGTTTTGCACTTCAGATTATCTGGACTTCACCCGTTTACCAAATGTAGTACCAAAAGTACTATATGGCTTATTTCAGGACTTGGGGCAGCATACATTATCTACTGAGTTATACCAATTGCCTGTCACTGGAGTATATGATTAGGAACTGAGGAAAAAAGGTGGTAAAACTGAGAAATGGAAGGTTGTATAGCTGAGGAACATCACTGAAACATAATAATGCAAGACCAGTGTAATAGCTTTTAAAGTGTATTCCTGAAGGAGTCCACTAAACAAGGAAGTTAAAAACTTCCATTTGTATGTTACAGGGGCACGTAATCATCTGATCTTCAAGTTCATTGGTCAATCAGAAGCTTGGATTGTTTCTTCTCCACCTTGTCTTTTGGTTCTTCTATACTTTGTTTTCCTGGTTTTCCACAACTCACCTGCTTTCCTGCCTTGTCTTTGTGGTCAACTTTTTCTACAGTTAGAGATTGCTCCTCATGTTGTTTCGACTGTTTAGTTCTTTTTGGGGTTTTCAACCTAATTCTTTTTCTTATTTGCTTTTTTTTTTACCCTTTTTGCAGCAAATTATAAAGAGGGGATATTATTGGTTTTGTATTAGTTTTGCTACAATGTTCTCATCTCATTTTTTCATCTTTATCTTGTAACGTAAAAAGCTTCAGTTGAGCTTCAATTAATCATATTATTAAAGGTGAGCCGTTTAACACATGCAATCATATCCCTGAATTCTGTTTCTAGCCAGAAATATATCTAAACCATTTTTAAATGTATCTAAGGTATTGGCATTCACTACCTCCTCTGTTAATGAGTTTCACAATTGTATTGCTCTAACAGGTATTTACTATTTGTTTTTCCATTGGTTGCTTGTTTTGCCCTCGTCATTTTCATTTTTTTCACTTTTATTGTAACAACTTTATTGTACTTTAAGGGGCTGCTCGTGAGCAGTAAAGAAAATTATGCAAAATAATGTCTTTAATAAAATATAGTTACACAAAAGTTAGAACAATAGAATGTGTGCCTTTTGGAAATTGCTACATTTTAAAGGGGCATTAAATATATTATAAAAATTAAAAGCTCTAATTCATCAGAACATGTAATTATTGCAATACTTAGTCTAGATAATTATAGGCCCAATTATCTTAAGGTCTCTGGGCTGGCAAGATTCTGTAAGAATTCTCATCAGTACTCTGAAGCCCCTTGTGAGGAGGTTAGGGTGTGTGGAACTCAGAATGAAGGAACAGAAACACTGAACAAAGGAAGTCTTTTAAGAAGCTTTGCTGAATAATTAGCAAAGAAGACACATTAGTAGTTTAAAGAACGCAGAAACCACAAGCATAAACATAGGCCCAAGGTTAAACACTATAGTCCAGTTACATTTCAGCAAGCCTCAGAAAGTTGCAGTAACTAAGTCCAGTGGACACTGAAGCTCAAATAGTGCAATACACTCACTGGGTATAGACAGAGAGACTGTCATGGGATACCAGGTATGTACAGCAGGTGCAGTTGGTTTGAGAAAAGCTGTCACTGGTATAGCAGACACAGGACACTCAGCAGGTTTAAGGTAATTATGCTTGTTCTCTGGAACAAGGTGAGCATACACAGGTATTAGGTAAGTATGCTTGGTCTCTGGAACAAGGTGAGCATACACAGGTATCAGGTAATTATGCTTGTTCTCTGGAACAAGGTGAGCATACACAGGTATCAGGTAAGTATGCTTGGTCTCTGGAACAAGGTGAGCATATACAGGTATTATGTAAGTATGCGTGACTTTCAGGAACCAGGTGGACATACACAGGTACAAGGTTAGTGTACAAGTGAGATGAGCTGAGTAACCTTTTATAGTCCCACTCCAATAGTCTCCAGGTAGGAGTTCCCGGTAATAAGGACATGGCCCCTTTAAATCTAGGCAACTAAATGCTGCGCCCACCTAGAGAGAAGGTGCAGCAGGTATCCAGCCCTGGCTTTCCTCCACGTGGGATGCAGAGGCCGGGGAGACGGACCACAGCCTTTCACCCAAAACAGGAGTGGTGCTGCGGGTAAGTACATGACACCCTGCAATTAATTAAAGGCATCTTTTACCTTGATAATAGTCTTGCAAAAGGGAGGTTCTCTGCATTTAAGTATGCAATGGTGATGAATACGCAATGTATGCAATAGAGATAAAAAAATGTAATTTAAAAATGATATAAAACAAATAAATGATATGTTGAAATAAAAAGAAGCAGTAAAATTGTATTGTTAAATTACTTTTAAATTCATAACTAAATAGTTAAAATTCGTAAAGATAAAAAAAACAGTAAAATTTGTAATAAGACTACACTGCACATGCAAAAAAACTTTGTGCAGTTTTCTACGAGGGCTAAACAGGGGTGTTCTATAGGTGTAAATGAGAGTTCTCCGCCAGCATATTCCCTAAACATTTTCACCCAACAGATCTCACAGCTTTATCTCACAAACTGAAAGGTGGTTTGATTGAGTCAAAATACACAAAACATGTACTATTACACACACATTCGCAAAAAAACACTGAGTATCACAATGAGAACGCTTTACAGTTCTGTTGGAATTATCTAAACATAATTTGTATACAATGTTAAAGGGTCACGCAACCCAAAAAAATTTTCTTTCGGGATTCAGATAGAGCATGCAATTTTAAGTAACTCTCTCATTTACTCCTATTATCAATTTTTCTTCATTCTCTTGCTATCTTTATTTGAAAAAGAAGGCATCTAAGCTAAGGAGCCAGCCAATTTTTGGTTCAGACACTGGACAGGACTTGTTTATTGGAATGTATCCACCAATCAACAAGAACAACCCAGATTGTTCACCAAAAATGGGCCGGCATCTAAACTTACATTCTTGCTTTTCAAATACAGATACCAAGAGAATGAAGAAAATTTGATAATAGGAGTAAATTAGAAAGTTGCTTAAAATTGCTGCTCTATCTGAATCACGAAAGAAAAGATTTGGGTTCAGTGTCCCTTTAAGCTTTTTGACACATACATGCCTCGCCACTATTTCATTTGGAAGAATCAACATTACACAAAATGTCACGCATCTCCTGTATGGTGGAGGTATGCTCACTTTTTTTTTAACATATCGCCTGGCATGAATATTGCGAGATGAAGCTTTGGGCGCTGTGTGGTTAACCCTCACACAGAGTAAAATCCCTGTTTGGAGCTGCAGGACACTGGTAGTGGCTTTTCGCCACTCTTCAGGATGTCGGCAGTCATACAGCACCCTATAATGTTTATTTAATTTAGGACCTCAACCAACACATCAGGGGTTATGCTTATGTTCATTAGGGTCTGTATGAAATAACAAAAAAGGTTTAATTTATGGTTGTGAGTTTCTCCCTGACTTTTATAGTTATTTGCTGCTTTTTATCTTGGTTGCCATATTAGACTCACCTGTCTTCTCCCCTTGCTTGTAGCAGAGGGTATAACGTCTATTTAACTGCCTCAGTCCTCTTTGCCTTTGCCCTTGCGTTGTCTCTGACTTCTCTGTGAGTTCTTGACTCACTGTGTATTACCTGGCTTGTTTGACGTCCCTTCTGGTTCCTGATCCCTGGCTTGGTCCTGACTTCGCTGATCTTTGTGTTCCTGACCCAGGCTCGTCTGACTACTCGCTTTGGTTCCTGACCCGGCTTGTCTGACTACCCACACTGGCTTTGACTCCTGGCTTGTCATTTTGCTTTTGGACTCTTTATTATTTTTTGTTATTTTTTAATAAAGGTGTGATTAATTTAGCATTTCACGTCTTTGTCTGATTCTTGGTGGTTCCCTGACAATGGTCTTATGAAGTCAGATGAATGGTCTTAATCATAACCAAACTGTAAAATCACCCCTATATTATTTCAATTGTTCTCCTACCTGGTGTGCACCCACCTCATGACCACTTATTCTCATTAAGGGCCAGATTACAAGTGGAGCACTATTTAACACCCCCACTCGAGCGTTAACTGCGATAGAAGTAAGCTTTTTGCACGCGTTGGGTTGCGCTAGTATTATGAGTTGAAAGTAAACTGTTTTCGTTACTGTGCTTACCTTGCGCACGTAAAAAGCTGATCTTAGGATATTGCGCAAGATAACGTATTCCCCCATAGAATTGAATGGAGCAAAAAAAAGTGGAAACAAACTCCCTACTGGCACGCAAACCCGATCCCATGTTCTGAAGTGCGCTAACCCGACATGAAAATAAGAATATTTCACATAGCAGAATACGTTCTATTTAATACATATTTATATATACAGTATATATGATGGTATTTTGCACAAATATATATTTATACCTATATATAGATGATTATATATTGGTATAGATATATACAGATATATACATATATAAGAATATCTCGGCTAGATTACGAGTTTTTGTCGGTAAGGCTTGCGGTACTAACGAGCATTTTTTTCTCACCGCTCACTTAAGACAACGCTGGTATTACAGGTTTTTCTAAACCTGGCGTTAGCCGCAAAAAAAGTGAGCGGAGAGCAAAATTTAGCTCCACATCTCACCTCAATATCAGCCAATTGGAATTAAGGTAGGAAAAAAATCAGCCAATAGAATTGAAGTTCAATCCTATTGGCTGATCCAATCAGCCAATAGGATTGAGCTCGCATTCTATTGGCTGTTCCAATCAGCCAATAGAATGCAAGCTCATTTCTATTGGCTGATTGGATCAGCCAATAGGATTTTTCTACCTTAATTCCGATTGGCTGATAGAATTCTCTCAGCCAATCGGAATTGAAGGGACACCATCTTTGATGACGTCATTTAAAGGAACCTTCATTCTTCAGTTAGACTTCGTTTGAAGAGGATGCTCCACGTCGGCTGGCTTGAAGATGGACCCGCTCCGGATGGATGAAGACAGAAGATGCCGCCTGGATGAAGACTTCTGGCCGTCTGGATGATCACTTGTGCCCGGTTGGGTGAAGACGTCTCAAGGTAGGGTGATCTTCAAGAGGGTAGTGTTAGGTTTTATTAAGGGGGTATTGGGTGGGTTTTAGAGTAGGGTTGGGTGTGTAGGTGGTGGGTTTTAATGTTGGGGGGGTATTGTATTTTCTTTTTCAGGTAAAAGAGCTGATTACTTTGGGGCAATGCCCCGCAAAAGGCCCTTTTAAGGGCTATTTGTAATTTAGTATAGGGTAGGGATTTTTTTTATTTTGGGGGGCTTTTTTATTTTATTAGGAGGATTAGATTAGGTGTAGTTAGTTTAAAATTCTTGTAATTATTTTATTATTTTCTGTAATTTAGTGTTTGTTTGTTTTTCGTACTTTAGTTTATTTAATTTAATTGTAATTAATTGTAGTTAGTTTAGGTAATTAATTTAATTATAGTGTAGTGTTAGGTGTAATTGTAACTTAGGTTAGGGTTTATTTTACAGGTACATTTGTATTTATTTTAGCTAGGTAGTTATTAAATAGTTAATAACTATTTATTAACTATTGTACCTAGTTAAAATAAATACAAAGTTGCCTGTAAAATAAAAATAAACCCTAAAATAGCTACAATGTAACTATTAGTTATATTGTAGCTATCTTAGGGTTTATTTTATAGGTAAGTATTTTGTTTTAAATAGGAATAATTTATTTAATTGTAGTAATTTTATTTAGTTTTATTTAAATAATATTTAAGTTAGGGGGGGTTAGGTTTAGGGTTAGACTTAGGTTTAGGGGTTAATACATTTAATATAGTGGCGGCGACGGGGGCGGCAGATTAGGGGTTAATAAATGTAGGTAGGTGTTGGCGAAGTTAGGGACGGCAGATTAGGGTTTAATAAAATTTAACTAGTGTTTGCGAGGCGGGATTGCGGCGGTTTAGGGGTTAATGGCGGCGATGTCCGGTCGGCAGATTAGGGGTTAAAAACTTTATTTAAGTGTTTGCGATGTGGGGGGAGGCTCGGTTTAGGGGTTAACAGGTAGTTTATGGGTGTTAGTGTACTTTATAGCACTTTAGTTAACTACTGACTTTTAAAGGCGTTCGGAGTCTTGACAGGAGAGGGTATACCGCTCACTTTTTCCAAGACTCGTAATACCGGCGTTAGGAAAATCCCATTGAAAAGATAGGATACGCAATTGACGTAAGTGGATTTGCGGTATGTTCGAGTCACAGAAAGAAAGTGAGCAGTACACCTGTACCTGCCAGACTCGTAATACCAGCGGGCGTAAAAAAGCAGCGTTGGGACCTCTCAACGCTGCTTTTTAAGGCTAAAGCAAGACTCGTAATCTAGGCGTCTATTTGTAAATACTTAGAACATATTCCCCAATGTCCAGAACATTGGAATGGGAAATATTTACAGTAAATACATAGTTAAAACCTTTATTAAAGGGATACTGAACCCATTTTTTTCTTTCTTTCATGATTCAGATAGAGCACGCAATTTTAAGCAACTTTCTAATTTACTCCTATTATCAAATTTTCTTCGTTCTTTAGGTATCTTTATTCAAAAAAGCAGGAATGTAAGCTTAGGAGGCGCTCCGTCTTTGTTTTAGCACCTGGGTAGTGTTTGATGATTGGTGGGATGGCTCATAAGCTTACATTCCTGCTTTTCCAAATAAAGATACCAAGAGAACGAAGAAAAACTGATAATAGGAGTAAATTAGAAAGAGAAGAGCAGGCAGAGGTGGGTGCTGGTTACAAAGCTAAGCACTACAGGCACTGAGGATATAGTATGTGGTGACAGCGAAGGGCAGCTGGTATTCGCCTGAGAGGTCATTATGACGGCAGTTTACAGATCTACACGTGCATGGCGTAAGAGTTGTCTTTGCACCTAGTAATATAGAGTTAATGTTTGGCAGTGTCACCCTTGGACTCATTTAGATAAGGATTGCACATATGGGGGTGAGTAAAACCTTTTCTGTATGATAGATTCATCTTACGGAGAACGTGAACTTTTAATCTTTCAGTCTGTGTTTTACATTGGTGTTCTGGATCGTTGCTGCATTTGTTCTTAGCCTGTGGTCATTATTTTGTTTATGGACACAGCCTTCAAAAAGACCTTATTACTACAATAAAGAGCTGATAATGGATTACTGCTGGGTTTGTTCTTAGCCCGTGTCCTATTATGTTTATCGATACAGAGTTTATTCACAAACTTTGCATAATGGATGGCTAGGAAGTTGTTTCACAAGAAATCTTATATATAATTATATCCATATTGTAGTGTGGTGGAGTTCCAACACTTATTTTAAATCAATCTATGACTTTGTTTTAATACAATGGTCATACTATTGCTAGAATATAATTGAATGCTATTGTTCCCTCTTCTGTCCCTCACAAGTGGAAGAACTCATATTGAAAATATTATCCTGAACTTGACAAAAGGATATTTGTTGTGTAGGTGCAATGTCAACAGTTCATCACTAAAGGAAAAGGAAAAAAAGGGAAGGAGGAAGAAAGGGGGAGGAAAGGAGGAAAAAGACAATGGCACTTTTATCCCTTAGATTTTATATATTATATGGTAATGCCTGTTTGTCACTGACATCATCTTATACTTAGTCTGAAATATATATGTAGTCTCAAAATGTTGTGTTTTATATAAATAAAATTATTACCGATTATTTCATAATGACTTTGCAGTGCTTTAGTGTATATCACTTCTCCCACACACCTTTAGTGTAGGTCACTTGACCCCCCCACACACACACACACACATTTAGGGTGCACACTGTGCTCCCCTATACCTTTAATATGTTTAATTGCCCCCCCCCCCCATCTTTATAGTGTTTCCCTGGAACCCACCTGCAAATTAAATGTGTGTCCCTGAGCACCCCACACACTTTTAGTGGGTCTTATTGTGCTCTAGCCCCCACCCAGGTTATAATGTTGTGTAGAAGCTGAAGGGGTTTGTGAAGCATAGGGTAGAGGCCCATAACATATAAAAAGGTACCGTTTGTGAATCTTACTTCATTATTATACCCCATCATTTCTTCAGTGTTCAGTGCGTCTTTTCCCACTCCGGCCTTTAGTGATGGCTTCCTTAGAGGAGCTGTTGGGCCACATCCGGGAGGCTGCTGTGTCCAAGGGACCTACCTGGCTGGAGGAGAAGATCCATTCCATTCTTGGTGAGCAGGTCCCAGTTCCATTTGTGGAAGCTGTGGCGGTAAGGCCCAAATCGTCGTAGAAGTCCCGTCCTCCTGTCCGTCTTAGTCTGGATCCGGCTGGGTAGTTGGCAGGCTTGAAGAGAGCTAGTTCCATTCCTGGCCGTCGGAGTTCGTCTTCAGTGGTGGCATCGGCAGCGGAGAGTAACGTGGAGACAGTCCCTTCCAGACCAGTGAGCAGCAGGGATCTGGACCAGAGTGCTAGTCCCCATATGGCTTCAGATGGTAAGTCTCTTCCGGGGATGGCAGCTCACGGCCACGTGGAGCCTGGGGATATTGCAGGTTTGAGGGGGCAGGCTCCGGAGGTGTCGGACGGCTCGGTTGGGCCTGCTATTGTGGGTGGGACTGTTCAAGTGGGGGGGCGTGATAGATGAGGCCTGTAGGGGTGAGCCTGATATGGTGGGGGTTTCTCTGGACAGGGATGAAGGCTCTGTTTATGTTGTTGGTGGCAGTTCTGATGGGGGCCAAACTGCTGGTTTTTGGGGGGAGGATGAGGATATTTATTTAGAGGGGGAGCTGGGGGAAATATTTAGGGGAGTTCAGGAGGTATCCATCCCTCAAGGAGATATGGCTTTATGTCTGTCACCTTCTTCTGGTGAGGAATATGCCCCCCCCCCTCTCCTGAGGCTCATGGGTCTAGGTCCCAGATTAATTCCTCTGGGTCTGGGTATAGGGATATCCACAGAAAATATGAGAAGCACAGGTAGCAAGGTGAGCACAAAGATTTATTGGAATTGTCATCCAAAAGAAACAAACAATGTAAAAAATTGAGTGACGGAGAACAGTGTTTCCGGGGGAGAAAAGGTGAAAAGGAGGCTTCTAATTGATATTATGGCTGACTCGTTTCGGCATTAGCCTTACTCATAACCATACTAAAATAATAAACACACACGTGAAATTAAAAAGGGGAAGCCTCCATACTGATTGGCTATCAGGTTCTCACGCCCTCTAGCTATTTGGCCAGTCAGGATAATGCTCACTCCTACGCCCCCTCCCGTGTAAAATGTCTAACGTAGCCAAAGTCATTAATTTATTTGTTAGATTGTTATCCTTAGTATCTAAAACTAATTTCTTCTGACTAAACAAATCTGAGAAAGTATATGGAAAAATGAATATATATATAATACTCCTGCCAGAGTTATCTAGCGGAGAACCTAAAGCTATTGATACACTAAACCGCTAAAGGTAAGTAAGGTCTATGGCACGTAGATATAATTGCATAAGAAAAAAGCCCTACAGAGAGTACCTGCTAATGACCCCCCCAATTGAGGATTAACCCTTTCAAAGGCTAAAAGTGAGATGTACTATTGGAAACCTGTGTGAGTATATAGTTGACTCCATAATGAGTCCACACAGGGACCCCCGGCTCATAGCCAAAGTGGCAGATGCCAGGAGCTAATAAAATAAAAATAAAATACAATGGGACACCCTTGGTGGAGTGTCTATAAGACTTAACAAACAGCCCAATAGTCAAGAGCCCCAGTAAGAGGGGATTCCAACTTGATTTAAATGACTTGGCTATTCATGCAAGAAGTTAAGATAACATATACATGACTTACATAGCTTATAACACCCTAAGCCTATAAGGGGGGGGGGGGGGAGTTATATAAAGCAACTTGGGATCGATATATAACAACTAGTTGCAAAAACGAAATACTAAATTACATGATGGACATAAATCTGACAAAATGGAAACAGGAGGGTATTTCAAAACTACTGTGAATGGGTAACTTGGAATTTACCAAAAATTAATTAAGTCGAATTCAGAATTGAGACCTTCTGGAGTTCGCGTTCTCAGCTTGAAAATCCAGAAGGCCTTCCTTTCCCCTAATTTACGTACCCTATCACCTCCTCCTTTTGTAAGAGGCACTTTATCAATGATCATTCATGAGGAAAATCTTAGGTCTTTCTGATGGGCACCTGAAAAATGTTTAATGAGTGAGGTGGTTAGAGTACCTGCTCTGATGTCTGACAAATGCTCTTTTATTCGGGTCCTGGCTTCCCTGGTAGTTAACCCTATGTATTGAAGGGCACATTTTTTACAAGTGATAAGGTAAATTACATAGCTTATAACACCCTAAGCCTATAAGGGGGGGGGGGTGGAGTTAGATAAAGCAACTTGGGATCGATATATAACAACTAGTTGCAAAAACAAAATACTAAATTACATGATGGACATAAATCTGACAAAATGGAAACAGGAGGATATTTCAAAACTACTGTTAATGGGTAACTTTGAATTTACCAAAAATTAATTAAGTCAAATTCAGAATTGAGACCTTCTGGAGTTCGCGTTCTCAGCTTGAAAATCCAGAAGGCCTTCCTTTCCCCTAATTTACGTACCCTATCACCTTCTCCTTTTGTAAGAGGCACTTTATCAATGATCATTCATGAGGAAAATCTTAGGTCTTTCTGATGGGCACCTGAAAAATGTTTAATGAGTGGGGTGGTTAGAGTACCTGCTCTGATGTCTGACAAATGCTCTTTTATTCGGGTCCTGGCTTCCCTGGTAGTTAACCCTACGTATTGAAGGGCACATTTTTTACAAGTGATAAGGTAAATTATGAAATTTTGTCTGCAGTTCAGGCAAAACCTGATTCCAAAGTTTTCACCAGTCACCACAGAACAAAATGTATCCCCTACACTTACTCTCTCACAAGCCACACAGGTGTGATGGTGACATTTGAATGTGCCATTACATCTTAGCCATGAGGAGTTGGAAGGAACCCTATTCTTGATCCTGGTCGGGGCAACAATATTCCCTATCGTCCTGTTTCTTTTATAGGAGAACCTCACTCCCTTTTCAACTTCATTGATCAAGCCATCATCGGCTGCCAAGGGTTGCAAGTGTTTATCCACTATCTGACATATTTCTCTGTATTGTTTTGAGTACTCAGTAGTAAAAGTGATTTTACTTTTGCATCCTTTTTGAAAGTTTTTTCCATGGCCTAATAGGCTCTCCCTGGTAATCCTTTCTACAGTGTGCCTGGCCTTGGAAATAGTATGAATCCTATAGCCTCTTTCTTTAAGCCTTATGGTTAGATCATCCGTTTGTTTTTCATAAATATCCGGATCAGTACAGTTTCTTTTAAGGTGGATGAACTGACCCTTAGCTACACCCCCAAAGATCCCTCGGGAGTGACAGCTAGAGGCATGAAGAAGTGAATTACCTGCAATAGGTTTATGGTACACCTCCGTTTTAATCCTCTGGCCGGGTATACTCTCAAGTGTAATATCAAGAAATTGTATCTTTGTATCTTGGACTTCTGACGTAAAGCTAATACCCATGTTGTTATTGTCGAGATTGCTAATAAACTGTGTCATTGTCTTATCCTGGCCCCCCAGATGAACAGGAGGTCGTCTATGTACCGACCATACAGTACTATTTCTCTCCTATAGGGATTGTTCTCTCCAAAGATCCCACATCTCTGGAGGAAAAAATCTCCCCTAAACTTAAAATAATTATGAGTCAGGAGGAACCTCATAACTTTAACCACATAATCCACAAAAGTCAGATTCTCACCATGGTGATTATCCAAAAAGAATCGTATTGCCTCAAGACCTTTTTCATGAGGTATGGTGGTGTAGAGGGATCTTACATCCACTGTGAGCCATCTGTAGCCTGTCTGCCAATTGATGTCACAAAGTAAATTTAATACATGCTTTGTATCTGCCAAATGGCTCCACAGGGTGCTCACCAGGGGCTGCAAGATGTTGTGCAACCACTCTGACAGATGTTCCAGTAATGACCCAATCCCGCTGACTATTGGCCTCCCTTGTATATTTTCCACTGACTTGTGGACCTTCGGATGGTGGTTAAAAGTAGCAATGGCAGGGTTTGACACCAGCAGATACTTTTTAGTGTCAAGATCTATAAAGCCTAGCTCTACTCCATCATCTACAAGGCAGGCCAATTGTTGCTGGTAGGTCTTAGTGGGATCACTGGGAAGATTAAAGTAGTCCTCTGTGTTGTTTAGCTGTCTGTTTGCTTCCGCTATAAAATCACCTTTATTCATGAGGACTATGGCCCCGCCCTTATCATCTGCCCTGATGATGATGTTATCATTTTTGCCCAAACTGTTGAGTGCCTTCTTCTGCTTGTGAGTGATGTTTCTATTCTTGCCCCTTTCAGATTTATAATAGAGGCATGTAAGATCTTCCTAAACTCTCTTTTGGAATCTCTCGAGGATATTACCCCTACTCTGTATAGGGTAGAAGGAAGATTTTTCCCTAAATTTAGGGGCCCTGGCACCTCCATGCCTCATTTCTATACCCTCCTCCTCGAGTGATTCCAAAATCTTAACATCACATGCTTCCTGAAAACTAGGAGTACCATCCCTCAGGGGCCCTATCTCCCCTCCAACTGTATCTATTGGAATGAAGTCCAGACTCTCATTTTCCCCCCTTTCGGGGTGGGACTTAAAAACATTTTAATGTCAAGTCTCTAATGAGCTTGTTTACATCAAGTAAAGTTCCAAATAAATTGAAATCTGCCGTTGGTACAAAAGTCAAGCCCAAACTCAGGACCTCCAATTCATGCACATTCGGGGTGTAGTCGGATAGATTCATTCTGGGTATAGGGGTTTTGATGTGCGCAGGGATGTGGGTTTTTCTGATGTTTCTGGGGGGAGGGTTCCTGTGTTTAGAGGTGGGAGAGGGCGGGACATTTGTCACACTCTTCTGTTTCTTTTTCAAAGGTAGACCGCCTGTATGAACGGCCTGGGGATCCCGCTGGCCTTTCTCGTGAGGAGCAGAATGTCGGTGACGGCCGGGAGGATAAATCCTTCGGCCTCCACGGTTCATGGACGGAGTCAATTCGCATTGAGCCTAATGACGGAGTCCCTTGGTCTGGGGTCCTAGTCCCTTGGGTCAAATTCAACTGGTGGGTACGGCAGGTGGAGGTACCGGGGGCCTGTATATAGTGGGGGGTTGGCATCTATGGCCACTTCTAGGGGTGCCTGGTCCACTGAAAGATGGCCGTGTAGGCCTGGGGGACATTTGGGGGCGGGTAGGGGGAGAACATGTAGGAGGCCACTGCCTGATGTGACAGGGTCAGTGGGTTTTGGAGGGACAGCCCCAAAAAGAGGTAGAGGGAGTGCTAAGGTTGGGGGTACCAGCCAAACTAGGGGGAGACAGGGGGGTATTTGCCCCTGAATATGGTTTCACCTGTCTCTGTTTTGCAGAGTCCTGTACGGCATCCGCCCCAGGTGGATTCAGCGGTACGGGGTGTTGTTGCCTGGATGTCAGATAGAGAAGGTGTGATCACGGAGCAGCGCAGGAGCAGGCTACAGTCAAGAGAAATGGTTGACAGCGTCGTCGTTGGTGTTCAAACAACAACGGATGCAAGTTCAGGTGATATGGCTATTGGGTCAGCTGGGGGTGCTACATCTGTATTGAGGTATGGGAGTGTCCCTAGTAGTGAATCTGTGTCGGGTCATTGTTAGCGGGTTTACGGGAGTTACTGGCAAAACTGGAGGGACAGGGCGGGCCTGCTTTGTCAGTGGCGGCAAGGGTGTGGGTCCCCCAGGCGGGACCCATTCCTGGGCCCTCGTTGGTGAAGGAGTCTCCGGTGGGTGCTCTGATGAGCGGGGATTATTTGGTTGGGCCTAGCGGTAGTCAGGTTCCCAGTGCGGTGGTTTTGGCAGGCGTGGGCGGCGGTAAAGTGGTTGGCGGATCGGAGCTTAAGGTGGCGGACACAGCGATGTCGCGGTCTTACCTTTGTTCGATTGGTCCTTTAGGTATGCACTTGAAGGATGAGCTTAGGGACAAGATATTCAAGAGGGAATTTATTGAACTTTTCTCCCTGCTGCCTCTTGACCAGTCTTTTGAAATCCTGGAGGATTCAAAGAAGGATTCGGTTAAAAAAGAGGAGGAGGAGTGTAAAAAATGTTATCGGAAGTTGCCTAAAACATTCACTAATTGGTTTCAGGCTTTCATGATTTATGTCAGTGTCATGTCAGGGAAGTTTCCTGAACAAGGAGCAGCAATGTTCTGCTACCTTGACGAAATTGCGTCGGCCCAGAGAACGTATGGGGGTATGGCCTGGTGGGCTTATGATGAGCAGTTTAGGCAGCATTTATCGGTTAAGCCCGCTATGCATTGGGATGATCAGGATATGGGGTTGTGGTTGAAGATCATGACTCCATTGAGGGCTGCTCAGCCCTTTCGAGCTGGAGCCTGTGGCCAATCTACCTGGGGGCCGTCGGTTGTTGGAAAAAAGGGTTACTGTTCAGGATGTGGGGGCTCCCACCCCTTTTTCAAGTGTTTCCGAAAATCAAAGACCGGGGTGAACCTCGATTCAGTTGACAAAGGGGGTATCTCCAGTGAGGGTAAGCGTGATGGAGCCGTGGCTCATCAAGTATGCTAGGAAAAAAGGTTGTAAGGAAAAGGCTGCTTTGTTGCTTCACGGGTTTCAATTTGGCTTTGTTATCCCTTCTCAAGGGGGACAGAGTTGTTTTAGGGGCAATTTAAAATCAGCTAGTCAGTGGCCAGAGGTTGTGAATGAAATTTTTTTGAAGGATGTTGAATTGGGTCACATGGCAGGCCCACTTTTCGGAGCCGCATTTGGTCAATCTGAGGATTTCACCTCTAGGGGTGGTTCCTAAGCGGGAACAAGGGAAGTTTTGTTTGATCCATCACTTGTCTTTCCCAAAAGGGGATCAGTCAATGATGGCATCCTGGATGAATTGGCTTCAGTTAAGTATGCCTCTTTTTATTAAGCTATTCACTTGGTTCGGGTGGCTGGGCGGTCAGCGTTGATGGCCAAGATTGATATTGAGGCAACGTTTCGGCTATTGCCCGTTCCCCCTTCCTCACATCATTTGCTTGGTTGTTATGTTGGGGGTTCATATTTTGTGGACCTTTGTTTGCCTATAGGTTGTTCTATATCCTACTCACTCTTTGAGTGCTTCAGCACTTTCCTTGAATGGGTGATTTGTGTCAGGTCGGGTTTCAGTTCAGTTGTACATTATCTTGATGACATCATGTTTGTTGGCCCGGCTGGGTCTGAGATGCATGATGTTTGTTATCTTGTGGCGAGTGACTTTGGGGTTCCCATTGCTTGGGATAAGTCTGAAGGGCCGGTGATGGTCCTCATTTTTCTTGGTATTACCATAGATTCTGTGAACATTGAATGCAAGCTTCCTATTGATAAAATTAATGACCTAATTTTGATAATTAGATGAACTTTGTCGGCCAGAAAGGTTACTGGGCAAGTTGAATTTTGCTTGTCGCATTATACCGATAGGTAGGGTTTTCTGCAGATGGCTCTCTTTGGCCTTGGCCAGAGTTCGGCTGCCGCATCATTTTGTGCGGTTATCTCGTGAACTGAAAGATGACTTGACGGTGTGGAAGTGATTTCTCTTGGAGTTTAACGGGTCTATCCTGATCCAGAAGGTTAAGATTTGTAATGATGAGTTGGGTGACTGATGCTGCTTGGGGCCATGGTTTCAGAGCTTATTACTTTTGCACTGCTGTGTCTTTTTCGTTTGGCATTTGTTTTGGCCTTTTTTGGGGCATTCTGTATCTCGGAATTGGTTAGTAGGAGTAAATGGTCCTCGAGAGGTTTGTGGATCTCCGACATTGTTGTGTTGGCATCACTAGTTGAGCTTTTCCTGAAGCGAAGTAAGTCTGATCAGGTTGGAAAGGGCAGATTGATTGTTTTGTTTCCTAGGGGGTTGGAGGTTTGTCCTTGGGTTTGTCTGGGTGAATATTTGCGCTGTCGCCATTCGGTTGCGGGTTCTTTACTAATGCATCTGGACGGCAGTTCTTTGTCTCATTTTCAATTCCGGGCTATTTTATCCAAAGCATTGGGGTGTTTGGGTTTGTCCCCACTTAATTTTGGGTCCCATTCCTTTCGGATTGGGGCTGCTACGGTGGCGTCAGCTTTGGGTTTACATGAGAGTGTGGTTAAGAACAGGCGGGGGTCCCATTGTTCATTTATTGGGCCCGGAGGGCAGCTTTGCAGAGGGTCGATGGTCTGCAGCTGGGTCTTTCCAGATCTGATTGGGATGTGTGTGGTTCCGGGTGCGTGGTGTCCGTTGTGGGACCGGTTGCTGTTGATGATAGTGGACTATTGTAAACGGTATCCTCACCCGTATGTCTTGATAGTTCATGCTGGGGGTAATAATTTGGGTTTTCTGCCTCAGAGAGAATTGGTTCAGATGATTAAGAGGGATTTGGGGAGGTTGTCGGATCTATATACGTTATTGAAGGTTATTTGGTCTGATATGGTGCCACACATGGTATGGAGGGCGGCTTGGGATCCTGTCAAGCTTGATAAGAGTAGGCAAAAAGTAAATAAATTGGTTGGGTCTTTTGTTCGGAGGCTTGGGGGATCAGTTATTCATCATCCTGATCTGGAGGAGGTTGGGCGTGGGGAGTTTTATTTTCCTGATGGGGTGCATCTCAATGAGTTCGGCCTGCAGCTCTTTATCCTTGAGTTCAAGGAGGCTTTCAGTACTGTTGGGGGTTTGGCAGGACTAGGCTGATGGTTTCAGGCCAGTCGTTGGCGGGGGTGCTAGTTCGATGCAAGACAGCGGGTTATGGCCATTTGGAAGGTGTTAACTACATTTGTATTCCCATGGGGTGGAATGCTTGTGGAAACGTCTCAAGGGGCAAGGAGGGTCTCTTAGGACTCAATCCTTAATTAGGTTGTGTCCAGAGAATTGACGACCATACTTGTGGAAAATTGTGAACTAGCACCGCTTGATCATATGTTTACAGATGTTGTTGTTATTGCAATATGTTATTTGCACGTATTTCTAAGGGTATTTAAATATTTAAAAGGTTTTATGTATATATTTAATAAAGGAGCTGCAGACAGTTTTTTTATACCAAGAATGATGTCTATTGTCTTTTATTTATAAGGGTTTAATAAGGTGCTAAGTTGGTGTGATTGGTGCAGGTGGTCATTAAAGGTAAGGCCGGAAATTGAAGACCTAAAAGGTCAAGAGTCTGTTCTCCTTATCTGCTGTCATTTCTACAAGGTAGTGGTGCAGAAGTATTGAGTCTGATTAAAGGAGTTAGTAGTTTAAAGGGATACTAAAAGACCCACTGAGTGTGCTAACCTCAAAGATAGTAGCTAATAGTTTGAATGACAGAAACATGTTATATGCAGCACACATTATGAATGCCGTACGATCTTTTAATCATCAAAAGTAAAAAATAATTCAAACATAAAATGTGTAATTTCTAAACCAACCTACAATTATTTATCAGATGTCTTGAAAATAAAAGTGTGTCAGGGTGTGTAGTGTGTTTGAGGGTGAGGGGTGTGTGTGTGTGTGTGAGGGGTGTGTGTGTTTGACTGGTGTGTGTGTGTAAGGGGTGTGTGTGTGTGAGCGGTGTGCGTGTTTGACCAGTGTGTGTGTGTGTAAGGGGTGTGTGTGTGTGAGGGTTGTGTGTGTGAGGGGTGTGTGTGTGTGTGTTTGACCGGTGTGTGTGTGTGTGTGAGAGAGGGGTGTGTGTGTGTGTGAGAGGGGTGTGTTTGACCAGTGTGTGTGTGTGTGTGTGTGTGAGAGGGGTGTGTGTGTTTGACCGGTGTGTGTGTGTGAGAGGGGTGTGTGTGTGTTTGACCGGTGTGTGTGTGTGAGAGGGGTGTGTAGGTGTTTGACTGGTGTATGTGTGTGTTTGACCGGTGTGTGTGTTTGACCGGTGTGAGAGGGGTGTGTGTGAGAGGTGTGTGTGAGAGGGGTGTGTTTGACCTGTGTGTGTGTGTGAGAGGGGTGTGTGTATTTGACCGGTGTGTGTGTGTGTGAGAGGGGAGTGTGTGTTTGACCGGTGTGTGTGAGAGCGGTGTGTAGGTGTTTGACCGGTGTGTTTGACCGGTGTGTGTGTGTGTGTGAGAGGGGGTGTATGTGTGATAGGGGTGTGTGTGTGTGGAGGGGTGGAGGGGTGGAGTGTGTGTGTGTGAGGGTGGTGGAGTGTGTGTGTGTGAGGGTGGTGGAGTGTGTGTGTGTGAGGAGGGTTGGAGTGTGTTTGTGAGGGGGATTGGAGTGTGTGTGTGTGTGAGAGGAATGTGTATGCTTGTCCCTAACTTACTAGGACCTGTCTATTCCTTCCTCAGCTTGATGGCATTTAGGTTAAGAGAATGAGTTTATATTATTAATAAGTTTATAACTATATACAAAGTACTTTATTCATTTTTTTATTTTTTTTTATATTTTTTATTGATGTAGAACAAATCATACACTTAATCATGATACATGGTCAAGATCATATCACAAATAAACAGTTTTACAACATAACCTGGTGAATAAAAACATGACCATAAACTGAGACTATAACCTCATCAATTTTTTAAATTTTACAGGAAAGAGAAAATAAAAACAAAAAAGGAAAAGAAGAAAGAAAGAAGAAAAAGAAAGAGGGAAGAAGAAGGATTGTCATTTAGTTCATGGAACTCAGACTTCGTGTGTTCCATTGGCCCTGCCATCACAAACAGTCAGACCTCGGTATCTGTCAATTACCATATTTGTTATGTATATAATCTTCCCAAATAAAGAGAATCCCTTGAAAGAAATCTGTGCGTGATAATTTCATGTAATGGTATTCCTCTAGTTGGATAGGCTTATGCATCGTGTCTATCCACTGTGCAATGTTTGGACAAAGTGCTTTATTCTTAATACAAATGTGTAATAAAAGTGAATAACTGCGTATTGCAAGTTTATGTATGACACAGTGAAAATTTGAGACTAAAAAAGTGGGCTACTAAGAAATTTCATGGGACCACTAGCTCTTGGGCAAATTTTTAATTTTGATATATATATATATATATATATATATATATATTTATACAAAAGCATGTGGGAGAGAAAATCCAGGACCTTTCTCAGTTAGAGGAATGGGAACTTTTACTCTGGATTATACTAAGTACTGTCTGCTCGGCATTAGCTTATGTCAGACCTGGTGCAGACCCCTTGAAGTATTATTTAATCCAGTGAAAAAAGGAATAGAATATGCACAGTAGAGCTATATGAGATACTGTGACTAAAATAGGGGATTTCAGCACTCAAAAATACACCTCATTAAATCGATTATATAGATATTTATGGCTGGGGGATTGTATCAAACCCAAAAGAAACATGCATGCACAGATCTAATCAATTGCAGTTGATTTATTACAATACAATGATTATCACAGCATAGATAAATTCATATCAACACTAAAATAGGCCACTGCAGTGGATGCTAACTATAGAAGGCATCTATGTGATGCCAGGAAAATACTCTACAAAGTTAGGCAGATATGAAAAACATAAGCAGCAAACTGTGAGATGTAAGCAACACATAATACTTCATAAACTAGGCAATAAATTTTAAGGACAAATGGCCTAGAAAATACATCCTATTGGATATCTAGAAAATGTCCTCTCAGCAGATATATAAAAGTCCCAGATTAGAAGTATACGGCCTCCAACAGTTGCAGCATAAAGAGAAAAAGGCCTTTAAATCCAACAAACACAGCACAGTGAATCCTGTAGTTATGTCAGGTAGAGCCCAAAGACCAGCCGAGGTAAAAGCGTCCTCAAATGCCAGCTATGGGATAGCAAAATGTTAGTTAGTACAAAGCATCCATTTCCAAAAAGTGGTCAAAATAGTGATTAATTGATACAAATGTAGAGAAAAAAATTGTGCCTAGGGGGTTAAGATTCTTTCTGGACCTTGGGTTCAATGCGAGAGAGGAAGAAGGTGGATTGGAATTTTTGGATGAATGGAATGAGAAATTATCCACCTGTGCGTTAGGTATGATTGAAATGCTAAATAAAAGGAATGACAAAAGACTAGAGAAATTAAAAGAAGATGTTGAAAAGGCCTTACAAGTGGTAAATAAATTTGATAATGATCCAAACTTTTACAAACTAAATGAGGAAACAAAAACGCATATTTCTAGGCTACAAGCAGAAATTAAAGTAAGAAAATGTAGAAAATTACATCGCGATCAAGAAGATTATCAAAATAAAAATGTATATGTTTACAAGTTTGATAGAGGATCCTATGACTCAGGAACTGATATGTCTGACATTGAGACTGACTTAGAAAGAGTTCCAAAAAATGATGGAACATCTGGATCACAGGGTATGGATCAAGGAGGAGGAGGGGGGGGGAAAGGTGGAGAAATCAGAAATGCAAGTTTGGTAGAAAGGAGATATCCCCAACGCAATCAGAGAGGGAGAGGGGAAAATCAGAGACAGGGGTTGAGAAACAGAGGGAGACCACGAAGGAGACCCTATCAGGGTTACAAACCCCAAATACAAATAATTAATCTTTCCTCATTTAATTTGAATCTTACTCATATTGAAGTTTTGAAAAAAGGATTGTCATTCTGTCCTACAAATAAAATAAATAAATAGATTTATTACCACTTTTAATTGTCAGTGGCAAAACATTAAATAAATATTATCCCATAATTGGCACATTTTGACTCTAGATGACAAAATTGCAGAAAAAGTGGGAAGAAGTCCACTGCTGACCCGCTAAGAAATCTCCTAACCTAAAAGATAAGTTAGTAAAAAAATAGGTTTATAAGGTCAGAACCTGTAAGTAACTGGTTAAATAAGTACCGACAGGTTAAAGGTAATTTTCCCTGTGGACACTGTGTTTACTGTCCCTATATGCTAAAATGTAAGTGGTTTTCAGCTAATACAGGTAGACAGTTTAACATTAGATGTTTTTCTAACTGTAACTCTGTGGGGGTAGTCTATCTCTTACAATGCTCCTGTCCCCTGTTCTATGTTGGAAAAATGAAACGGATGTTCAAGGACAGGGTACGGGCGCATAGGGACGACATCTTCTACGAAAGAGATTCAAGTGTTGCCCGTCACTTTAGGGATATGCATAATAGTAGTACTGTCTCTTTAAAATCTGTGGGGATCGATAGAGGAATAATAAATGGTAGAGGAGGGGATGAAAATAAATGTCTTTTGAATAAAAGAAGCAAGATGGACATATATGCTTAAAACAGTGCCCCCTATGGGCCAAATGAAAGGATTGAATATGGATCCTTTCTGGGCTAAATATCTATCTTAAAAATAACCTTTAGATTCATCCGTTAAGGTTGGATGTCAAATTAATCTATACTATTGTTTTTGGTTATTTACTAGCTTGTTTGTAGAAAAACCTAATATGAGAAGTAAAAGGTTATGCTATTTAAGATTATGCTTTACCACATGGGTTTCCATATATCTAATATTCCTTTCAGGTTTTTTTTAGTCTTTGTAACTAATATTTAAATGTTTAAATAGGATTGTAGCATGCAACAGATCTGGACGGAGCAGTTGATTTTTTTGCAATATGTTTCCTCTTGGTACTCAATTTAAAGGCAACGTTGTACCACGTTAGTGAAGTAAGTTTGGCATAAGCAACTTTTTACTAGTAAAGGCAATACTGTTTTATCAAAACAAAAGAGGCTTGGCTTGAGCGGCTAATCCCTTTGGTAAACAAGTAAGAAGCAGCGGCCACTCCTCCAACAAAGTGAATCAACAAAAGCCTGGAGTTCTAAGTGATTGACAGTCCTGACGAGGCCCCTTTCGCTCAGCATTGTGGGGCGAAACGTGTGTCGACAATTTCAAACATGAGCAGCAAGCCTGGTACTTGCAGTGAGAAGCGGTTGTATCTAGCCACCCAGAGGTGGTAATCACAGAGGCGGAAGACTCTACCTACTAAGTTTGTGTAGACAACAGAATGTCAGTGGTGCCGGAGGCTGACTGTATGTAAGATTATCGGCAGGTGTGTAGCTAAAAATTTACATATGCTATAATAAATGCAAAGATAGACGTTTGTTAAAAAAGGAGAATATGTGTTTACCACTCTTGGAATATACTCTAATCTAAAGTGGTAGTATTATACTCGTACTCAATACAGGTTTAGCTTGCTGGTGAAATAGTTAATGGGCACAATAAAATGAATATACAATACGGATCAATCAGTTGATTAAAAATATATACATTTAATAAATAGTTCACAATCAATTTAAAATATACATAAATTTGTCAGCAAATAAATTCATATAACTGCCAAATGAGATTAGAAATGCTGATTCAATTCGGTGAAACTTCACTTAGCTACAATATGTTACAACCCCAGTTGCGATTGATATAATGTCCCAATAGTTAAATTCGGCAACAAAAATTGGGGTTTAATGCTGATTTGCAAAATTGTAAATTCCTTGGGTTTAAGTGTTGCAATCTTGCCAATTGTCTGTTTAAATCCGATACATACACATAGGGTGAAAAGCGGTTCACTTGATATGACAATTTGTGCAAGTTTAAGTCTGTTTCAAACTTTTAGCCGTATGAAATAAGGTGTGAAATCTTCAATATATACACCAATATGCTGTGTTCTGCGTTCTTCGTAAGTTTGTGGTTGCGTGTGTGAAATTTGGCAACAGCAAGGACAATTATTACTCACTTTAATTCAGCAGCGTCCCTGCTTGCTTCACACGCCTCCTCTGTGTGATGATGAAGTGATAGGATCCAGCCAATTCTGACCGTTAAAGTGCGCGCACTATTTTAAAACCTTGGATTCTTTGAGAGGTGAGGACTCCTACCGGCTCAGTTTTTGTATACTTCACACGTAGAAAGAGTCGGTCCTGGGAGTGAATACAATGTATCAGGAGCAATCGAATGCAGACGTCTACGCGTTTCAGCTGTATAAGCCTTTATCAAGATCTACTAAGTTCGTGTCCCTAAGGAGTAAGGAGACGCGACTAGTTGATGGTGTAGGTGAGATTAGGATGTCGGAGGCTCATGTCCCGGTCCGCTTTTCCTTAGCCCTGTGAATAAGAGTCCTGGACTTTGCTGCAGCTTTCACAAACAGCTTGTCTAAATTTGTATCAAGTAATCACTATTTTGACCACTTTTTGGAAATGGATGCTTTGTACTAACATTGTGCTATCCCATAGCTGGCATTTGAGGACGCTTTTACCTCGGCTGGTCTTTGGGCTCTAACTGACATAACTACAGGATTCACTGTGCTGTGTTTGTTGGATTTAAAGGCCTTTTTGTTGGATTTAAAGGCCTTTTTCTCTTTATGCTGCAACTGTTGGAGTCAGTATACTTCTCATCTGGGACTTTTATATATCTGCTGAGAGGACATTTTCTAGATATCCAATAGGATGTATTTTCTAGGCCATTTGTCCATAACATTTATTGCCTAGTTTATGAAGTATTATCTGTTGCTTACATCTCACAGTTTGCTGCTTATGTTTTTCATATCTGCCTAACTTTGTAGAGTATTTTCCTGGCATCACATAGATGCCTTCTATAGTTAGCATCCACTGCAGTGGCCTATTTTAGTGTTGATATGAATTTATCTATGTTGTGATAATCATTGTATTGCAATTGATTAGATCTGTGCATGCATGTTTCTTTTGGGTTTGATACAATCCCCCAGCCATAAATATCTATATAATAGATTTAATGAGGTGTATTTTTGAGTGCTGAAATCCCCTATTTTAGTCACAGTATCTCATATAGCTCTACTGTGCATATTCTATTCCTTTTTTTCACTGGATTATATAATTATATATATATATACATGCCACATATATATTTTGTGTGTGTGAAAAAATATCGCCCTTAGCTTAGCCACCATATTTTGCTCAATGTTTAGTTTTCTTATGCAAACGTGTGGAATATTTTACTGGAATGTTATAAATCTTCCAACGGAGGATCCTAGTGTAATGAAATCTATTTTTATAAAACAATATTTTGCTTCCTGCTGCTCCGCGTTATTATACACAGCTGTATGGTTGGCCTGAGTGCATTTTGTGCTAATCGCATGTGCCCTGCTTGAGAAACCCAGGAAATGTCACTAACCTCAGCACGACCTTTATATATTTCACATTGCGCATAGTAAATACACTTTTTAAGAATGCTAGATTAAATATTTGAGAAAAGGGTCATATCTTTCAATGATATGTGCCTATTCTGTTTTAAATTATTAAAGGGATATTAAACTGAACAGATATATATCATGCATATGAAACATCGCTATTTAAACATGTTAATATATGTTGCTTAAAAACGTGAAGGTACCGTTTATTTTAAAACTAGCAGGAAGCGTACGGTTGTGCACAGCTAGTCTGTGGGATAGATGCAAAGGGCAGCAACTACACGGGGACAGAATTCCTACGCAGGTCTTTGCTCAGCTACCCACAGGGAAAGACACCGTAAACTACATACATAAGTTAATTAGCCCCTACCATGGTCCTGTCCATCACTAACTTCAGACTCTGATTCTTCCCACTGTGCCTTGATTGACCACCTACAGCCAGGGGGCGCTGTAACTCCAACTGTTAATGATTAAAGGAATAGTCTAGTCAAAATTAAACTTTCATGATTCAGATAGAGCATGCAATTTTAAGCAACTTTCTAATTTACTCCTATTATCAATTTTCCTTCGTTCTTTTGGTATCTTTATTTGAATGTAAGTTAAGGAGCCGGTCCATTTTTGGTTTAGCACCTGGATAGCGCTGGCTGATTGGTGGCTACATTTAGACACCAATCAGAAAGTGCTACCCAGGTGCAGAACCAAAAATGGGCCGGCTCCTATGCTTACATTGTAGCCTTTTCAAATAAAGATACCAAGAGAATGAAGAAAAATTTAAAATAGGAGTAAAATAGAAAGTTGATTATTATCAATTTTCCTTCGTTCTTTTGGTATCTTTATTTGAATGTAAGTTAAGGAGCCGGTCCATTTTTGGTTTAGCACCTGGATAGCGCTGGCTGATTGGTGGCTACATTTAGACACCAATCAGAAAGTGCTACCCAGGTGCAGAACCAAAAATGGGCCGGCTCCTATGCTTACATTGTAGCCTTTTCAAATAAAGATACCAAGAGAATGAAGAAAAATTTAAAATAGGAGTAAAATAGAAAGTTGATTAAAATTGCCTGCTCTATCGGAATCATGAAAGTTTAATTTTGACTAGACTATTCCTTTAACTTACAGGCATCCAACTTGCTAATCAAAACAATACCTGTGTGCATTGTGAAAGTAAAAATTTAACAGGG
Source organism: Bombina bombina (assembly GCF_027579735.1). NCBI lineage: Eukaryota > Metazoa > Chordata > Amphibia > Anura > Bombinatoridae > Bombina > Bombina bombina. The sequence goes on from NC_069500.1 coordinate 1,388,862,020, forward strand.
TTTAACCCTTTAAAGGGACAGTTCAACACCTTAGTTATCTTAAAGGCTTACCTTAGATAAGGCTGCAAATAGCCTTCTGCACCCCTTGCTATATGATGCAGCAGGAATGGTAAAAAGGTTATTTTAAAATGATTATTGTTTTTGGCCACTTTGAAATGGTTGTCAAGCTCCACCCACTGATTACATCACGATCTGGGCTGCATATGGCATCCAGTAACAAAAGGCTCACTAGTTGGATTCAACAGACTGTCAATGCTATTCAGCAGAGGGCCTAGATGCAGCCCAGATCGTGATGTCAGTGGGTGGAGCTTGGTAGCCATTTCAAAGTGGCCAGAAACAATATTCATTTTAAAATAACTATTTTACCGTTGCTGCTGCATGATATAGAAAGGGCACAGGAGTAGGGTGACCATATTGCCGTTTTAAAAAGGTACACATATGAAAAATACATGTCAGGGTTCTTATACAAAACACTTCTTTAAACAACCCTTTTCATATGTGTCACTTTTTAAAGCAGCAATATGGTCACCCTACGCAGGAGGCAATTTGCAGCTTAATCTAAGGTAAGACTTTAAGATGACTAAAGTGTAGACTGTCCATTTAACTGCTGAGTCATTTCCACCCTTGTGCTGAGCTGTATTGGAGTTTTTAAGATAGAGCCCATATTTAAAGGGACAGGCTAGTCCAAAATAAACTTTCATGATTCAGATAGAGAATGTTATTTTAAACAATTTTCCAATTTACTTTTATCACCAATTTTGCTTTGTTCTCTTGGTATTCTTAGTTGAAAGCTAAACTCATCTCTTTAGCCAATCTCTCACTGCTGGCACATTTCCTGACACATTCAAGCATGCGTCAATCATACCAATCCTAAAAAAAAGCCCTTGCTTGACCCCTCCACGCCTTCTAACTATCGACCAGTCTCCTTACTTCCCTTTGCTTCAAAATTATTGGAACGACTCAATTTCGACTCAATTTCTCACAACTAACTCCTTACTTGATCCACTACAATCTAGTTTCCGCCCTAAACACTCAACAGAAACTGATCTTGCTAAAGTAACAAATGACCTGTTATCAGCTAAAGCAAAAGGCCATTACTCCTTACTAATTCTTCTTGACCTGTCCGCAGCTTTTGACACAGTTGACCATTCTCTCCTCCTAAAAATACTACATTCATGTGGCATCCGAAACACAGCCCTCTCCTGGTTTGCATCATATCTTTCAAACCGCTCGTTTTCAGTTTCCTTTAACAACATATCTTGTGATCCTATGCCTCTCTCAGTTGGAGTACCGCAAGGCTCTGTCTTGGGCCCCTTGCTTTTCTCTCTTTATACATCCTGCCTTGGAAAACTTATAGCCTCCTTTGGATTCCAGTACCACCTATATGCTGATGATACCCAAATCTATCTTTCCTCTCCTGATATCTCTCCCTCTTTACTCAACCAGATTTCTGACTGCCTCTCTGCAATTTTCTCTTGGATGTCTTCACACTACATCCAACTCAATCTGTCCAAAACTGAGATGCTTCTTATCCCCCCCTCTTCGAGACATCCGACAGCTGACATTTCTCTGATGGTTGGAGACTGTATTCTCAACACCTCACCCCAGGTCCGCTGCCTTGGGGTCACACTAGACTCAGAACTCACATTCAACCCACATATACAAACGCTTACCAAATCCTGCCGTTCCCACCTACGCAACATTTACAGAATTCGTCCCTTCCTTACTCAAAAAACTACAAAAATACTTATTCATTCCCTCATCCTGTCACGCATTGATTATTGCAATCTATTTCTAAATGGCCTTCCAAAACACCACCTCTCACCCTCCAATCTATTATGAATGCTTCTGCTAGACTCATCCACCTAAGTCAACGATCTACATCAGCTGCTCCGCTCTGCCAGTCTCTACACTGGCTCCCCGTACACTCCAGGATACAATTTAAAGTATTAGCCCTAACCTACAAAGCACTCAACAGTCTAACTCCCAACTATATTTCCTCTCTCAGCGTGAAATATTCTCCATCCCGTCCTCTTCGATCAACCTCTGACCTACGTCTCTACACTCCTGTTATCTCTACATCCCACTCCCGTCTCCAAGACTTCACACATGCTGCTCCTGTCCACTGGCACTCTCTACCCGCTCTATTAGACTGTCTCCAACCTTGTATAGCTTCAGACGATCCTTGAAAACCCACCTATTCAGAGAGGCTTACCATCTCTCCTCCATCCCGCATCCGAACTAATACATGTACATGAACTGCCTGACTCACTGCTGCAAATACAACCGATGTAACAAGCTACCCTAACCTTATGTTTCTGCACCCTAAACCTATAGACTGTGAGCTCTCCGGAGCAGGGCCCTCTTCCTCCTGTGCTAGATTTGTTTAGTTTTGTTATGTTTTGTATTTTATCACAAATCTTTGTAATTGTATACCCCTATCATTTTACCCAGCGCTACGGAATTTGGCGGCGCTATACAAATAAATGATAATAATAATAATAATATAATAAACCTAGGAAGTTCATATGCTAATTTCTAAGCCCTTGAAGGCTGCCTCTTCTCTCAGGGCATTTTGACATTTTTCCACCACTAGAGGGTGTTAGTTCATGTGTGTCATATAGATAACACTGTGCTAAAAAAAAGATTATTAACAGATATGTTTTTCAGGTTTAACCATTCCATTACACACACACATTATATATATATATATATATATATATATATATATATATATATATATATATATATATATATGAAAAGAGTAAGAGAAAAATGTAGCTATACCTTTAACCAGCACTTGCCCATAAAGCAACAGTTAACATATTAGCAATCACAGATCAAGTAAATAACACCGGAGACTGGATGCAAGATATAATTTGTAGTTAACACTGAACACAAAAAATAAAATATGTTACTGTATATCTTCCCCTTGATAGAGGACAATTGACCAATATGAAAAGCTGTCCAAAAAACAGATATAGTCTTGCAATGGTAGCTACCAATTACTCCAGCTGAAACAAGAGGTTAATTTTATGCAATAGCAAGCCAGGCGATGACAGCAAACAAATAAGTAAGCCTTGGTTAGTATGCGTAATAAACAATCCTCAGTGGAAGATGTTAGCAGTCTTTATAAATGACAACTCCAAAATGGTTAATTAGTTGGTTAATAGTTCTTGATAGTGCAGCCAAAAGCAAGAACGTATCAGGTAGATATACACTGGGTGCTAGTGGCCAAAAGGTTGGTCGGGTATATTAGTGCAGTTCATGCAGAGCCGTTATGGAGGGCTATCCAAGTTAAGCAAGCTTACCGGTGACTTATCACATGCACCAGGTGATATTACATTTTTATTCACCTGTGCCCAGCAGTGTATTATATTCCTCTAAGCTGGTATACTTTTTCTATATTTTATGCCGTGCTTGTTTGAATACAATTAGGCAATCTTTCACCATTTATCTACAGGGAGTGCAGAATTATTAGGCAAGTTGTATTTTTGAGGATTAATTTTATTATTGAACAACAACCATGTTCTCAATGAACCCAAAAAACTCATTAATATCAAAGCTGAATAGTTTTGGAAGTAGTTTTTAGTTTGTTTTTAGTTATAGCTATTTTAGGGGGATATCTGTGTGTGCAGGTGACTATTACTGTGCATAATTATTAGGCAATTTAACAAAAAACAAATATATACCCATTTCAATTATTTATTTTACCAGTGAAACCAATATAACATCTCAACAGTCACAAATATACATTTCTGACATTCAAAAACAAAACAAAAACAAATCAGTGACCAATATAGCCACCTTTCTTTGCAAGGACACTCAAAAGCCTGCCATCCATGGATTCTGTCAGTGTTTTGATCTGTTTACCATCAACATTGTGTGCAGCAGCAACCACAGCCTCCCAGACACTGTTCAGAGAGGTGTACTGTTTTCCCTCCTTGTAAATCTCACATTTGATGATGGACCACAGGTTCTCAATGGGGTTCAGATAAGGTGAACAAGGAGGCCATGTCATTAGATTTTCTTCTTTTATACCCTTTCTTGCCAGCCACGCTGTGGAGTACTTGGACGCGTGTGATGGAGCATTGTCCTGCATGAAAATCATGTTTTTCTTGAAGGATGCAGACTTCTTCCTGTACCACTGCTTGAAGAAGGTGTCTTCCAGAAACTGGCAGTAGGACTGGGAGTTGAGCTTGACTCCATCCTCAACCCGAAAAGGCCCCAGAAGCTCATCTTTGATGATACCAGCCCAAACCAGTACTCCACCTCCACCTTGCTGGCGTCTGAGTCGGACTGGAGCTCTCTGCCCTTTACCAATCCAGCCACGGGCCCATCCATCTGGCCCATCAAGACTCACTGTCATTTCATCAGTCCATAAAACCTTAGAAAAATCGGTCTTGAGATATTTCTTGGCCCAGTCTTGACGTTTCAGCTTGTGTGTCTTGTTCAGTGGTGGTCGTCTTTCAGCCTTTCTTACCTTGGCCATGTCTCTGAGTATTGCACACCTTGTGCTTTTGGGCACTCCAGTGATGTTGCAGCTCTGAAATATGGCCGAACTGGTGGCAAGTGGCATCTTGGCAGCTGCACGCTTGACTTTTCTCAGTTCATGGGCAGTTATTTTGCGCCTTGGTTTTTCCACACGCTTCTTGCGACCCTGTTGACTATTTTGAATGAAACGCTTGATTGTTCGATGATCACGCTTCAGAAGCTTTGCAATTTTAAGAGTGCTGCATCCCTCTGCAAGATATCTCACTATTTTTTACTTTTCTGAGCCTGTCAAGTCCTTCTTTTGACCCATTTTGCCAAAGGAAAGGAAGTTGCCTAATAATTATGCACACCTGATATAGGGTGTTGATGTCATTAGACCACACCCCTTCTCATTACAGAGATGCACATCACCTAATATGCTTAATTGGTAGTAGGCTTTCGAGCCTATACAGCTTGGAGTAAGACAACATGCATAAAGAGGATGATGTGGTCAAAATACTCATCTGCCTAATAATTCTGCACTCCCTGTAATACCGAAGACTGATCAAGATTATTGGCAGCAATGGCTAGTTTTAGTGATAGTGAATGGGAATATGATTTAAATTAAACGTTCTCTTTACAAACAGACACTCAATTGATACCAAAAAATGACAATATTTTTCATGATTTCAAAATGTACAAACAACAATCTATCAAACATTTGAAATTGAAATGGGAAATTAGTAGTATACACAGATACTTAGATAATAAAATTATCCCAAGGGGCTTACGACTCCGGAAAAAAGCGGGTACTAATTTAGTTGACCCTTTACTTCCTAATTTTAAAACAGATTGGGAGAAATGTTTGACTGACTGTTCATTTGGGTTAATGAGATTGATAATGAAGGAAAATGATTTGAGATTGGAAAATGTTCAAAAATTGTTGTATGAATATACTTTAAATATAGAGAAATGGACAACACATCAGGAACATACTAAACTAAAAGATCAAGCAAATTCTGAAATCAGAAAATTACAAGAGGAGATTAAATCTAGAAAGAGGAGAAAATTTCTTAGAGACCATTTAGACTATGTGGAGGGAAAAGTCTATGATTACAAATATGATTCAGCCACTTCAGACTCAGATAAACAAAGCCTAGATAGAGATAATAACCAACAGGGTAGATCTAGATTTAGAAGAAGAGGACGTTTTTTAGAGAGGAAAAACCCAGAAAAAAACAAAGAAGAGGGGGCAGAAAACACAGAAAAGGAAGACAAAACAAAGAAGAGTTATTCACTACGCAGCCAACAGAGCACCAAGACATAGTCACAAGTCACACTGATTTAAAAGTGGTAAACTTGTCCAAAGTAACTTTGAATGATATTCATTTGGAAGTGCTTTCAAAGGGACTTACTTTTTGTCCCACTAATAATTTGGACCATAGTTTACCATAATGAAGGATCTGCATCTCTTTGCTCGTAAGATCATTTTAAAGAAAACCTATATAAACAAACCTAAAAATGAAGATCTAGATATGCAGGAGAGACAAACCCTACAGGGATTAATTGAACTCTTTCAGGAGAGTGACCCTGTGGGAGATGTGATTGAAAGTCCTAATATTGGATTTAGTCCTTTCAAAGCAAAATCAAAATATATGCCGGCATTATCTACTGTCTCAAATGTTTCAAACTGTGTAAAAGTAGTGGAAAGTGACTTACGTTCTTTAAATAGAAATAATGATTCTGGTAATATTAGTGTTAAACAGCAAAAGGCTCTAAGGGAATTAATGAATGACCACTCTATCACGATTAACCCCTTAATGACAACTGACGTACCAGGTACGTCATGCATTAACAAGCAGTTAATGACAATGGACGTACCTGGTACGTCAGTTGTCTAACAGAGTGCTGGAAGTGATCACAATCTGTCATAATTCTTACGGACCTTGTTCTTCAACTATCCTTTGGCCTCTAAATCCTTGCACCTTATATCAAGCCATTTTCTCCTTACCCTATAAATGATTACTGCACTCATCCACACCTGCTTGGAATTCTTGTGCCGCCTACTTTCTACTCCTGCTCACAAGCATCTCCCCAAGCTACACATTGATCTCAGCTCTGCAGCTCCCGGCTGTAACAGTTTCGGCTGTGACGTCACACGCCACCGGAACCTCGCCCGACATCGGAAAGCACAGCCGTGCAAAGCACAACCGCTTGCTCGAATCTACTTCAGCCTTCCTCTCCTCCAACCTGCAATTGCAGTACTTACCGGTAAGTGCCTACTGCATACAGTCTTATAAGAAATTGCATAACAACCGCAAGCGGCTATTAATAAAAACGGAACTTTAACCTAAGAACCAATCTTGTCCTATTACATACAGGAAAAGCTTGCCACAATGTGAATAATGCTCATTAAATTTAGCTACATCATCTGCCATTTCTCATGTTACCGTAACCTATAATAGAAAGGGATGTACCCCTCAAATACCGGTCTAATTGTTACAGCGCTGTCTATTCTAAAAGTGTGAACAGCTTCATATTACTTTTTGTCTTACCTTTTTCATGGTTAGCTGAACTTACTCTGTGCATAGATATAAAGTCTACCATCTCAGTTGTTAAGTCAGCATTGCCTAATATTATAAGGGAGGAGAATGTATATACACTGTAGCAATTAGAAAGTAAAACTCTTCTTGATATACAGTGTTCAACATTCCCCCATTCAAACATATAATAAATTCTGCAGTTGTGGTCCTATTCTTATGAAATTCATTCTTATTACAGGAATTTCTTGTGTAAGCCTGACATTAATTCCAAGCCAATACCATGGACCCAGCAGCTCTAATCTCCCATGTGGAAGCTCTTACTCAGACTGTTGACAACTTAGCAAAGGGAATGACAGCCCTGCAGACAGAAAATACTTCCCTAAAACAGTATATCAATGAAAAAATTGATACTCTTAAGATTACTTTAAGCACCCATGAACCACAACCTAACCCACCTCTACCCTTTACAGGGCAAAGAAACGAATTCAGGGAATTTAAGAATTTGTGTTATTTATATTTTCAGTTAAAACCTAAGACCTACCCTAATGACCATTTAAAAGTCCTTACCACTATATCTTACTTGCGTGGTGAACCACGTATTTGGGCCAATCTCTTCTTTGAGTCAGATGACCCCATACTGTATTCCCTTGACCAATTCTTTAAAGCCATGGCTCAGCTTTACGACGATCCCTTTAAACAGCTTTCAGCTGAGACAGCCATGCGATCTCTTCGACAAAATAAAAGACAGGTTGAGGAGTATATAACCGACTTTAAGAAGTGGTCCTCTGATACCCTCTGGAACGATTTGTCCTTGCGCAACCAGTTCCGCTTGGGCCTATCGGATGCTTTAAAGGACGAGTTAGCCAGACAACCTTTACCTGATACTCTAGACCAGCTTATTGATCTATCTATCACTTTAGACCGACGCATTAGAGAGCGACGTACTGAAAGACGTTATTCTGACTCTACACAAAGATTTCCACAAGTCTATACGGCTTCCTCCTCCACTAATAAATCTGCACCCAAGACTTCTACAGTCCCTATGGAACTGGGTTTCATTCGAGGACCTTTAACTCCACAGGAGAAGCTTAGGCGCAAGGCAAATGATTTGTGCAAGTACTGTGGAGGTTTAGATCACACCATCAGGGAGTGCACTCAACTTCAACGCAAGACTGGTAAGCACAGGAAATTTGAGATTTGCTTTTCATCAAAACATGTACAAATTAACCATTGCTCCCTACCTGTTTTGTTACAGTGGGAACACCTCAGACTAGACTGTCAAGCAATACTTGATTCCGGTGCTTGCCACAACTACATTGATGAAGATTATGTACGGATAAATAAAATACCATTAGTTAAAAAGTTCAAACCAAGTCTCCTTCGTTTTGTTGATGGTAATGAGATCTCCTCTGGTCCAATACTATACCATACTATCCCTATACGTGTTACCACTAACACTCATCATACTGAATTTGTAACTTTTGATGTGATTCCATCACCTCTCTACCCTATAATCCTAGGTATTCAATGGTTCAAAAAACATGACCCCAGTATTTTATGGTCAACTTCTGAAGTTACTTTTAACTCCTCCTATTGTAAGGACAACTGTTTATATCACAAACAACTACTTGTTGTAGATCCTCTCATAATACCCGAGGAATATTCAGCATTTTCTGATGTATTCAGCAAAAAGGATTCTGAAACATTGCCACCACACAGGGTGTATGACTGTCCCATAGACCTCTTACCAGGCGTGGACATACCATATGGCCATATCTTCCCCTTATCTGAACCCGAATTAGAACATTTAAAGACTTACCTAAAGGAAAATTTACAAAAAGGCTTTATACGACCCTCGACTTCTCCTGCAGGGGCTGGAATCTTCTTTGTTAAAAACAAAGACCAGTCTCTTAGGCCAATTATAGATTATAGGGAATTGAACAAACGTACCATAAAAAACAGATACCCCTTACCGTTAATACCCCAACTCATAGACAGGCTAAAAGATGCAAACTACTATACTAAACTAGATTTAAGGGGCGCTTACAATCTAGTACGCATAAAACCTGGACATGAATGGCTAACAGCTTTTCGCACCCGTTATGGGTTATATGAGTACACTGTAATGCCATTCGGCCTTTGTAACACCCCTGCCACTTTCCAGTATTTTATTAATGATATTTTCAGGGACTTACTCTACCTTTTTGTTGTTATCTATTTGGATGACATTCTTATTTTCTCTTCCACTCTTGAGGAACACATAAAACATGTAAAGATTATTCTCACACGATTAAGAGATAATTCTCTCTATGTGAAATTAGAGAAATGTATCTTCCATTCAAAACACATTAAGTTTCTTGGTTATGAAATAACACCAAAGGGTATTCAAATGGAAGGAAACAAAGTATCAGCTATCCTTGACTGGCCACCTCCCAAGACTAAGAAGGATGTCCAAAGATTCATGGGATTTGCCAGTTACTATCGTAAATTCATTAAGAACTTTGCTGCCCTGACTAGACCTCTCAGCAACCTCACTAAAAAGGAGGGCAGATTCATTTGGACTAATGACTTGCAATATATTTTTGATTATTTGAAGTCTGCATTCACATCTGCACCCATTCTACGTTTCCCAGAACCCAACCATCAATATGTATTAGAGGTGGATGCTTCTAATTATGCACTAGGGGCCATATTGTCCCAAAGACAAACCCCAACAGAACCTCTTCATCCAGTAGCTTATTATTCCAGACTTTTGACCACTCCTGTAATAAACTACCCCATAGGGGACAAGGAACTATTGGCCATCAAGGCTTCTTTAGAGCACTGGAGACATTTGCTCGAAGGAACTAACATACCTATCCTGATATACACAGACCACAAAAACCTGGAATATCTCAAAAGTAATCGTACGCTCTCCTCACGACAGGTACGATGGAACTTGTTCTTGTCACGTTTCAACTATCTTATCACCTACAGGCCTGCTTCAAAGAACAAGAAGGCAGATGCACCCCCGGAGTCTATCCCTGAAGAAAGCTCGCTCATACCTCTAGAAAACTTCTTAGGACTCTCTCTAGACCAGATCGACACATTCAAGATAGAACAAACGCATGATACAACCTTACCAAAAAGGGATTTGGCTCTACATCACAATGGGTTGTACTACCACCAACATCAGGTTTACGTACCACCATCTCTCAGACAGCAAGTACTTGCCACCCTCCATGACTCAGTTCTAGCTGGTCATCCGGGCATAAACAAGACACAAGAATTAGTTGCTCGATTCTTTTGGTGGCCTGACTTTTTGAATGAAACAGCACTATTTGTGAAATCTTGTAAAGTATGTGCCGTATCAAAGACCACCAGAACATCACCTACGGGTAAATTGATACCACTTCCTACTCCCGATAGACCATGGATGGATATAGCAGTGGACTTCATTGTAGATTTACCCCTTTCGAAGAAACAAAATACTATCCTGGTGGTGGTCGATCTTTTTAGTAAGATGGCTCATTTTATCCCGTTCTATAAAGTACCTACTACTATGGAGACGGTTACCCTACTACTGAATCATGTCTTCAAACTCCATGGCCTTCCTCATTCCATCACCTCGGATAGAGGAACTCAGTTCACTAGTAAGCTCTGGAAACAATTATGCCTTAGTCTCAACATCACTAGGCGACTCAGCACTTCTTTCCATCCACAGACCAACGGCCAAACAGAAAGGACCAACCAATGGATAGAACAGTACCTTCGCTGCTTCTTATCGGCCCGTCAGGACAATTGGGTTGATCTCCTGCCCACAGCAGAATTCGCTTTCAATAATACGTACCACAACACCACTAGAACTTCTCCTTTCTACATCAACTATGGATTTCACCCCTCGTTCCAATGGCAGAGTAGCATTCACCTATCCAGTCGTGAACGAATTGATTAACACCATCGCTACTGCTTTCGTTGTTGCCACTGAAAATCTCGCTAAGGAACGGTATAAAGGTCACTACGATAGAAAACGCTTGCCTTCCCCTAACTACCAGGTGGGGGATTATGTTTGGCTCTCCACTCGTAACCTACAATTGCCATTCCCGACCAAGAAATTGTCCTCTACTTATGTCGGTCCATTCCCGATAGACAACATAGTAAATCCGAATGCTGTAACTCTTTCTCTGCCTGCTCACATGAAAATTCATCCCACGTTTCATGTCTCTCTTCTGAAACCATATAGAACTTTGCGACACCACACCGTCCAGGATCTTCATCTACCTACTCTTCCAGTCCCGCAGGATGTTTATGAGGTTCAACAGATCCTTGACTCCCGCATCCACCGCGGGGCTTTGCAGTATTTGATTCATTGGAAGGGTTACCCTGCCTCTGAGGATTCTTGGGAACCTGCTTCTAATTTGTCTGCGCCCCGGCTGCTGGCTCAGTTTCATGGACGGAATCCTGACCGTCCTGGTCCTGATCTCCGGAGTTGATCATTTGGGGGGGGGGGATCCTGTCATAATTCTTACAGACCTTGTTCTTCAACTATCCTTTGGCCTCTAAACCCTTGCACCTTATATCAAGCCATTTTCTCCTTACCCTATAAATGATTACTGCACTCATCCACACCTGCTTGGAATTCTTGTGCCGCCTACTTTCTACTCCTGCTCATAAGCATCTCCCCAAGCTACACATTGATCTCAGCTCTGCAGCTCCCGGCTGTAACAGTTTCGGCTGTGACGTCACACGCCACCGGAACCTCGCCCGACATGGGAAAGCACAGCCGTGCAAAGCACAACCGCTTGCTCGAATCTACTTCAGCCTTCCTCTCCTCCAACCTGCAATTGCAGTACTTACCGGTAAGTGCCTACTGCATACAGTCATAAGAAATTGCATAACAACCGCAAGCGGCTATTAATAAAAACGGAACTTTAACCTAAGAACCAATCTTGTCCTATTACATACAGGAAAAGCTTGCCACAATGTGAATAATGCTCATTAAATTTAGCTACATCATCTGCCATTTCTCATGTTACCGTAACCTATAATAGAAAGGGATGTACCCCTCAAATACCGGTCTAATTGTTACAGCGCTGTCTATTCTAAAAGTGTGAACAGCTTCATATTACTTTTTGTCTTACCTTTTTCATGGTTAGCTGAACTTACTCTGTGCATAGATATAAAGTCTACCATCTCAGTTGTTAAGTCAGCATTGCCTAATATTATAAGGAAGGAGAATGTATATACACTGTAGCAATTAGAAAGTAAAACTCTTCTTGATATACAGTGTTCAACATTCCCCCATTCAAACATATAATAAATTCTGCAGTTGTGGTCCTATTCTTATGAAATTCATTCTTATTACAGGAATTTCTTGTGTAAGCCTGACACAATCACTTCCAGCAGCTCTGAGGGTATTGCAGTGATGCCTCGATATGGAGGCATCCTGCAATACCCCTTTACAAGACTCCGATGCAGAGAGAGCCACTCTGTGGCCCTCTCTGCACCGGTAGTGATGGTGCCGATGGTGCCTTTGTCCGGTGGGAGGAGGGAGCGTGTGCACGGGTGTGCGTGTGCACGGGTGCACGTGTGCGCGCATTAGCCACACTGACACCAATGAAAAAGGAAGGGGAAAAAAAGTTATTTTTTTTTTTTACATTTAAAAGGATCTGGGAGGGGGAGGGGGTGGGGGTATTGTGGGGGGGCTGCTACACTACAGAAATAATTAAACATACAAATAAAAGTTATAAATAAAATTAAAATAGTTTGGTTTGTGGGGCCAAACTGGGTACTGGCAGACAGCTGCCAGTACCCAAGATGGCGGTAATTAGGTAGGGGAGAGGGTTAGAGAGCTGGAGGGGGGGATCAGGGAGGTTGGTGCTAAGGCAGGGGTCCATCACAACTAAAATATTTTATAATTTTTATTTAAAAAAAAAAAAAAACTTATTTAGTACTGGCAGACTTTCTGCCAGTACTTAAGATGGCGGTAACAATTGTGGGGTGGGGGAGGGAAGAGAGCTGTTTGGGAGGGATCAGGGGGTGGGATGTGTCAGGTGGGAGGCTGATCTCTAAAATTAACCCTGCAAGCTCCCTACAAGCTACCTAATTTAACCCCTTCACTGCTGGGCATAATTCACGTGTGGTGCGCAGCAGCATTTAGCGGCCTTCTAATTACCAAAAAGCAACGCCAAAGCCCTATAAATCTGCTATTTCTGAACAAAGGGGATCCCAGAGAAGCTTTTACAACAATTTCTGCCATAATAGCACAAGCTGTTTGTAAATAATTTCAGTGAGAAACCTAAAATTGTGAAAACTGTAAAGTTTTTTTTTTTATTTGCTCGCATTTGGCGGTGAAATGGTGGCATAAAATATACCAAAATGGGCCTAGATCAATACTTGGGGTTGTCTACTACACTACACTAAAGCTAAAATTAACCCTACAAGCTCCATACAAGCTCCCTAATTAACCCCTTCACTCCTGGGCATAAAACATGTGTGGTGCGCAGCGGAATTTAGCGGCCTTCTAATTACCAAAAAGCAACCACAAAGCCATATAAGTCTGTTATTTCTGAAAAAGGGGATCCCAGAGAAGCATTTATAACCATTTGTGCCATAATTGCAGAAGCTGTTTGTAAATAATTTCAGTGGGAAACCTAAAGTTTGTGACAAAATTTGTGAAAAAGTGAACTTTTTTTTTTATTTATCGCATTTGGCGGTGAAATGGTGGCATGAAATATACCAAAATGGGCCTAGATCAATACTTTGGGATGTCTTCTAAAACAAAATATATACATGTCAAGGGATATTCAGGTATTCCTGACAGATATCAGGGTTCCAAAGTAACTAGCGCTAATTTTGAAAAAAAGTGGTTTGGAAATAGCAAAGTGCTACTTGTATTTATTGCCCCATAAATTGCAAAAAAAGCAAAGAACATGTAAACATTGGGTATTTCTGAACTCAGGACAACATTTATAAGCTATTTAGCATGGGTGTTTTTTGGTGATTGTAGATGTGTAACAGATTTTGGGGGTCAAAGTTAGAAAAAGTGTGTTTTTTTCCATTTTTTCCTCATATTTTATCATTTTTTTTTATAAGATATGATGAAAATAATGGTATCTTTAGAAAGTCCATTTAATGACGGGAAAAACGGTATATAATATGTGTGGGTACAGTAAACGAGTAAGAGGAAAATTACAGCTAAACGCAAACACTGCAGAAATGTAAAAATAGCCATTGTCATTAAGGGTAAGAAAATTGAAAAATGGTCCGGTCATTAAGGGGTTAAACCGTCGGATAAAGGTGGGAATGTGGTGGTGCTCAACACCATAGATTATGTAGCTGAATGTCATAGACAACTATCTAGTGTTATACACTATGAGAGACTCCAAGGGAATCCTACCTTTCAATATAAAGATGAATTGGATTACATTCTAAAGGAAGGTTTTGACAATGGTTTGATTAACAGTAAAGAATTCGAATTTTTGAGTGTTAAGCACCTGATTATACCAACATTCTATACGATTCCCAAATTACATAAATATAAGAATCCAACCCCAGGCCGACCAATTGTATCAGGCCAGGGGGGCCTTTTGGAAAACATTGCCAAATATGTAGATTGGAACCTTAGACCTTTCCTGATAACCTTACCATCCTATTTAAAGGATACTACAGATGTATTAGCAAAACTTGACGGTCTGACACTCTCTGATGAAACATTACTTGTAACTATTGACGTAGAAGCTCTTTATTCCTCAATACCCCATGATTTGGGGGTGGAGGCTTCACGCTTCTATCTTCATCAGAGAGGTGTCAGGTTTGCAAGTCATACAACTTTTGTAATAAAGTTACTTAAATTTGTTTTGGAAAAAAACTACTTTAAGTTTGACTCAAAGTTTTACAGACAAACTCTAGGTACTGCAATGGGGGCAAGTTGTGCCCCCACCTATGCATGCCTATATCTAGGCAAATGGGAATTAGAAACCATTCTAAACTTGCCGGATGTATTTAATGATAAAGTAATCTTATGGACTAGATTCATCGACAATGTCTTCATGCTCTGGGACGGCTCTATTGATCTTTTACATAAGTTTTTGGAATATTTAAATATCAATATCAAAAATTTAAAATTTACTTTTGAATATAGCCCCCTCGAAATCTCCTTTTTAGACCTAAAATTGAGGAAAATAGGGAACACTATAGTTACTGAAAGCTATAGGAAACCAACAGCAGCTAACACTCTGTTGGAAGCTACAAGTCATCACCCTATGGCACAAATTAAAGGGATCCCAATAGGTCAGTATTTTAGGCATAAAAGGAACTGCTCAGATAATACACTCTTTAAGAAACATGCCGATGATTTACAATCTAGGTTTTTAGAGAGAGGTTACAGCAGAAAGTGGCTGAAAAAAGGTTTTCAAAGGGCATCCCTCACAGATAGGAATACTCTATTGTATCAACAAAAAGATAAAAGTGATGAACAGAAAGCTAGGATGATAACCACATATAATGACCAATGGTCAGACTTAAAGGCAATTTTGGCAAAACATTGGCATTTACTAACCCTAGATAGGGACATCCATAATTTGGTAGGAGATTTCCCTTTATTGACTGCAAGAAAAGCACCGTCCTTGAAGGATAAATTGGTACATAACCATTATATAAACAAAGAGTCAAAGATGTGGCTAGGAAGTATGAAACCAAAAAATGTTAACTATCCATGTAATAAATGCAAAATGTGCAAATTTATGATTTCAGGGAATACCATTGAAGACTGAAAAGGCCAAGTACTTAAAACCAAAGGGTTTATCACTTGCAAAACCTTTGGGGTAGTCTATGTTTTGTCATGCTCTTGTCCCAAGTTATATGTTGGGAAATCTTATAGAGAGTTCAAGGAAAGGATGAAGGAGCAAAGACGGGATATTGTAAATAAAAAAATAAAAACCAGTGGCATTGCAAGACATTTTTTTGAGGTTCACAATAGTAGTGATGAATGTTTAAGATTCATTGGAGCAGAGTATGTTGGTATTCAAGAAAGAGGAGGTGATTGGGATAATTTATTATTAAAAGCAGAATGCAAGTGGAAATTTAACCTGGATACTGTCCAACCAGGAGGATTTAATGAGGAGCTAAATTTTGCTCCCTTTTTATTGTAAATTTCCACTTGTCCTCTCTTTATTAAATTACTCTTTATACTGTTCTACCACCATACTCTGAGTTATTTAGAAAAAGATACTTTGACTATTTTATATAGTAACACTTGTCATATTTATTGCACTTTTGTTTTTTTGATAAATCCAATATTGGATATTTCTAGCAATAACTCAGTGTGCAGCCATTTAACTGACAAATGAATATGTTATTATAAAATTATTAAAACTAAATTAATATAATTACTAAGTGTGTACCATTTATTTACTTAACTTTCTTGTTATTTCAAGATACTATAGCAATGCCATTGCTGCCAGGATATTAGTCCAGTCATTTATTAGTATATTGTGTACTATTATTTAAACATTTCTGTGAGCAAGAAGTTCATATTTTTAGAGTTTGGCACTGAGTGTGTTAATTCACCTGGGATTCATCTCAATATAAGGCGTAAGTCACGTCACATAGCATCACATGCCTGAGGAAGCCCAATCAACACTTTCGTTTGGGTGAAACACGTGTTTGGTCACGCCCACTGGAGCTCCGTGAGCGGGGAAATGTTTGGGCGCGCTGTTTGGCATTAGGTAAGGTTGGAGGAATCTGCTAAGAGCCGAGAGGGTGAAGATTTGTGGAGACCGGTTCAATCTCTGGAGCAAAATCGGCACGGCGGTGGTAGTGAGACGTCACTCCCGCATGTGATAAGTCACCGGTAAGCTTGCTTAACTTGGATAGCCCTCCATAACGGCTCTGCATGAACTGCACTAATATACCCGACCAACCTTTTGGCCACTAGCACCCAGTGTATATCTACCTGATACGTTCTTGCTTTTGGCTGCACTACCAAGAACTATTAACCAACTAATTAACCATTTCTCTTGTTAAGTGTATCCAGTCCACGGATCATCCATTACTTATGGGATATTCTCCTTCCCAACAGGAAGTTGCAAGAGGATCACCCACAGCAGAGCTGCTATATAGCTCCTCCCCTAACTGTCATATCCAGTCATTCTCTTGCAAGCCTCAACCAAGATGAAGGTCGTAAGAGGAGTGTGGTGTCTTATACTTAGTTTATTCTTCAATCAAAAGTTTATTTTTAAATGGTGCCGGAGTGTACTGTTTATCTCAGGCAGTATTTAGAAGAAGAATCTGTCTGCGTTTTCTATGATCTTAGCAGAAGTAACTAAGATCCATGGCTGTTCTCACATATTCTGAGGAGTGAGGTAACTTCAGAGAGGGAATGGCGTGCAGGTTTTCCTGCAATAAGGTATTTGCAGTTAATATTTTTCTAGGGATGGAATTTGCTAGAAAATGCTGCTGATACCGAACTAATGTAAGTAAAGCCTTAAATGCAGTGATAGCTACTGGTATCAGGCTTATTAATAGAGATGCATACTCTTATAAAAATGTAATATAAAACGTTTGCTTGCATGTTTAATCGTTTTTATGTATTTGGTGATAAAACTTATTGGGGCCTAGTTTTTTTCCACATGGCTGGCTTGAATTTTGCCTAGAAACAGTTTCCTTAGGCTTTCCACTGTTGTAATAGGAGTGGGAGGGGCCTATTTTGCTGTTTTTTTGCACAGCAAAAATTACAGACACAGACATCCAGCTTCTTCCTGCATGATCCAGGACATCTCTGGAGGGCTCAAAAGGCTTCAAAGTCGTTTTTGAGGGAGGTAAAAAGCCACAGTAGAGCTGTGTCAGTTGTTGTGACTTTGAAAAAACGTTTTTGTCTTTTATTATTCCGTTTTGGGTATTAAGGGGTTAATCATACATTTGCAAGTGGGTGCAATGCTCTGCTAACTTGTTACATACACTGTAAAAATTTCGTTAGTGTAACTGCCTTTTTTCACTGTTATTTAAAATTTTGACAAAATTTGTGTTTCTTAAAGGTGCAGTAACGTTTTTTATATTGCTTGTAAACTTGTTTAAAGTGTTTTCCAAGCTTGCTAGTCTCATTGCTAGTCTGTTTAAACATGTTTGACACAGAGGAAACTACTTGTTCATTATGTTTGAAAGCCATGGTGGAGCCCCATGGGAGAATGTGTACTAAATGTATTGATTTCACCTTAAACAGTAAAGATCAGTCTTTAACTATAAAAGAAATATCACCAGAAGATTCTGACAAGGGGGAAGTTATGCCGACTAACTCTCCCCACGTGTCAGACCCTTTGCCTCCCGCTCAGGGGATGCACGCTAATATGGCGCCAATTACATCAGGGACGCCCATAGCGATTACCTTGCAGGACATGGCTGCAATCATGAATAATACCCTGTCAGAGGTATTATCCAGGTTGCCTGAATTAAGAGGCAAGCGCGATTGCTCTGGGGTTAGGAGAAATACAGAGCGCGCAGATGCTGTAAGGGCCATGTCTGATACTGCGTCACAATATGCAGATCATGAGGACGGAGAGCTTCAGTCTGTGGGTGACATCTCTGATTCGGGGAAACCTGATTCAGAGATTTCTAATTTTAAATTTAAGCTTGAGAACCTCCGTGTGTTGCTTGGGGAGGTATTAGCTGCTCTGAATGACTGTAACACAGTTGCAGTACCAGAGAAATTGTGTAGGCTGGATAAATACTATGCGGTACCGGTGTGTACTGATGTTTTTCCTATACCTAAAAGGCTTACAGAAATTATTAGCAAGGAGTGGGATAGACCGGGTGTGCCTTTTTCCCCACCTCCTATATTTAGAAAAATGTTTCCAATAGACGCCACTACACGGGACTTATGGCAGGCGGTCCCTAAGGTGGAGGGAGCAGTTTCTACTTTAGCAAAGCGTACTACTATCCCGGTTGAGGACAGTTGTGCTTTTGCAGATCCAATGGATAAAAAATTGGAGGGTTACCTTAAGAAAATGTTTATTCAACAAGGTTTTATTTTACAGCCCCTTGCATGCATTGCGCCTGTCACGGCCGCGGCGGCATTCTGGTTTGAGGCCCTGGAAGAGGCCATCCATACAGCTCCATTGACTGAAATTATTGACAAGCTTAGAACACTTAAGCTAGCTAACTCATTTGTTTCTGATGCCATTGTTCATTTGACTAAACTAACGGCTAAGAATTCCGGATTCGCCATCCAAGCGCGTAGGGCGCTATGGCTTAAATCCTGGTCAGCTGACGTGACTTCGAAGTCTAAATTACTCAACATTCCTTTCAAGGGGCAGACCTTATTCGGGCCTGGTTTGAAGGAAATTATTGCTGACATTACTGGAGGTAAGGGTCACACCCTTCCTCAGGACAGGGCCAAAGCAAAGGCCAAACAGTCTAATTTTCGTGCCTTTCGAAATTTCAAGGCAGGTGCAGCATCAACTTCCTCCGCTTCAAAACAAGAGGGAACTTTTGCTCAATCTAAGCAGGCCTGTAAACCTAACCAGTCCTGGAACAAAGGCAAGCAGGCCAGAAAGCCTGCTTCTGCCTCTAAGACAGCATGAAGGAACGGCCCCCTATCCGGCGACGGATCTAGTAGGGGGCAGACTTTCTCTCTTCGCCCAGGCGTGGGCAAGAGATGTTCAGGATCCCTGGGCGTTGGAGATCATATCTCAGGGATATCTTCTGGACTTCAAAGATTCCCCTCCACAAGGGAGATTTCATCTTTCAAGGCTATCTGCAAATCAGATAAAGAAAGAGGCATTCCTACGCTGTGTGCAAGACCTCCTAGTTATGGGAGTGATCCATCCAGTTCCGCGGACGGAACAAGGACAGGGTTTTCATTCGAATCTGTTTGTGGTTCCCAAAAAAGAGGGAACCTTCAGACCAATTTTGGATCTAAAGATCTTAAACAAATTCCTCAGAGTTCCATCTTTCAAAATGGAAACTATTCGGACCATCCTACCCATGATCCAAGAAGGTCAGTACATGACCACAGTGGACTTAAAGGATGCCTACCTTCACATACCGATTCACAAAGATCATCATCGGTTTCTAAGGTTTGCCTTTCTAGACAGGCATTACCAATTTGTAGCTCTTCCCTTCGGGTTGGCTACAGCCCCGAGAATCTTTACAAAGGTTCTGGGCTAACTTCTGGCGGTTCTAAGACCGCGAGGCATAGCGGTGGCTCCGTATCTAGACGACATCCTGATACAGGCGTCAAGCTTTCAAGTTGCCAAGTCTCATACAGAGATAGTTCTGGCATTTCTGAGGTCGCACGGGTGGAAAGTGAACGAGGAAAAGAGTTCTCTATCCCCACTCACAAGAGTCTCCTTCTTAGGGACTCTTATAGATTCTGTAGAAATGAAAATTTACCTGACGGAGTCCAGGTTATCAAAACTTCTAAATGCTTGCCGTGTTCTTCACTCCATTCCGCGCCCTTCGGTAGCTCAGTGTATGGAGGTAATCGGCTTAATGGTAGCGGCAATGGACATAGTGCCATTTGCGCGCCTTCATCTCAGACCGCTGCAATTATGCATGCTGAGTCAGTGGAATGGGGATTACACAGATTTGTCCCCTCTGCTAAATCTGGATCAAGAGACCAGAGATTCTCTTCTCTGGTGGTTGTCTCGGGTACACCAGTCCAAGGGTATGACCTTTCGCAGGCCAGATTGGACAATTGTAACAACAGATGCCAGCCTTCTAGGTTGGGGTGCAGTCTGGAATTCCCTGAAGGCACAGGGATCGTGGACTCAGGAGGAGAAACTCCTTCCAATAAATATTCTGGAGTTAAGAGCGATATTCAATGCTCTTCTGGGTTGGCCTCAGTTAGCAACACTGAGGTTCATCAGATTTCAGTCGGACAACATCACGACTGTGGCTTACATCAATCATCAAGGGGGAACCAGGAGTTCCCTAGTGATGTTAGAAGTCTCAAAAATAATTCGCTGGGCAGAGTACCACTCTTGCCACCTGTCAGCAATCCATATCCCAGGCGTGGAGAACTGGGAGGCGGATTTTCTAAGTCGTCAGACTTTCCATCCGGGGGAGTGGGAACTCCATCCGGAGGTGTTTGCTCAGTAGATTCATCGTTTGGGCAAACCAGAGTTGGATCTCATGGCGTCTCGCCAGAACGCCAAGCTTCCTTGTTACGGATCCAGGTGCAGGGACCCAGAAGCGACGCTGATAGATGCTCTAGCAGCGCCTTGGTTCTTCAACCTGGCTTATGTGTTTCCACCGTTTCCTCTGCTCCCTCGACTGATTGCCAAAATCAAACAGGAGAGAGCATCTGTGATTCTTATAGCACCTGCGTGGCCACGCAGGACTTGGTATGCAGACCTAGTGGACATGTCATTCTTTCCACCATGGACTCTGCCTCTAAGACAGGACCTTCTGATACAAGGTCCTTTCAATCATCCAAATCTAATTTCTCTGAGACTGACTGCATGGAGATTGAACGCTTGATTCTATCAAAGCGTGGCTTCTCCGAGTCAGTCATTGATACTTTATTACAGGCACGAAAGCCTGTTACCAGGAAAATCTACCACAAGATATGGAGTAAATATATTTATTGGTGTGAATCCAAGAATTACTCATGGAGTAAGGTTAGGATTCCTAGAATATTGTCTTTTCTCCAAGAGGGCTTGGACAAAGGATTATCAGCTAGTTCCTTAAAGGGACAGATTTCTGCTCTGTCTATTCTTTTGCACAAGCGTCTGGCAGAGGTTCCAGACGTCCAGGCATTTTGCCAGGCTTTGGTTAGAATTAAGCCTGTGTTTAAACCTGTTTCTCCCCCGTGGAGCTTGAACTTGGTTCTTAAAGTTCTTCAAGGAGTTCAGTTTGAACCCCTTCATTCCATTGATATTAAACTTTTATCTTGGAAAGTTCTGTTTTTGATGGCTATTTCCTCGGCTCGGAGAGTCTCTGAGCTATCTGCCTTACAATGTGATTCTCCTTATCTGATTTTTCATTCAGATAAGGTAGTCCTGCGTACCAAACCTGGGTTTTTACCTAAGGTGGTTTCTAACAAGAATATCAATCAAGAGATTGTTGTTCCATCATTGTGTCCTAATCCTTCTTCAAAGAAGGAACGTCTTTTACATAATCTGGACATGGTCCGTGCCTTGAAGTTTTACTTACAAGCTACTAAAGATTTTCGTCAAACATCTACCCTGTTTGTCGTTTACTCTGGACAGAGGAGAGGTCAAAAAGCTTCGGCAACCTCTCTTTCCTTTTGGCTTCGGAGCATAATACGCCTAGCCTATGAGACTGCTGGACAGCAGCCCCCTGAAAGGATTACAGCTCATTCTACTAGAGCTGTGGCTTCCACCTGGGCCTTTAAAAATGAGGCCTCTGTTGAACAGATTTGCAAGGCCGCGACTTGGTCTTCGCTTCACACTTTTTCCAAATTTTACAAATTTGATACTTTTGCTTCTTCGGAGGCTGTTTTTGGGAGAAAGGTTCTTTAGGCAGTGGTTCCTTCCGCTTAATCCTGCCTTGTCCCTCCCATCATCCGTGTACTTTAGCTTTGGTATTGGTATCCCTTAAGTAATGGATGATCCGTGGACTGGATACACTTAACAAGAGAAAACATAATTTATGCTTACCTGATAAATTTATTTCTCTTGTAGTGTATCCAGTCCACAGCCCGCCCTGTCCTTTTAAGGCAGGTCTAAATTTTAATTAAACTACAGTCACCACTGCACCCTATGGTTTCTCCTTTCTCTGTTTGTTTTTGGTCGAATGACTGGCTATGACAGTTAGGGGAGGAGCTATATAGCAGCTCTGCTGTGGGTGATCCTCTTGCAACTTCCTGTTGGGAAGGAGAATATCCCATAAGTAATGGATGATCCGTGGACTGGATACACTACAAGAGAAATACATTTATCAGGTAAGCATAAATTATGTTTTTGGAGTTGTCATTTATAAAGACTGCTAACATCTTCCACTGAGGATTGTTTATTACGCATACTAACCAAGGCTTACTTATTTGTTTGCTGTCATCGCCTGGCTTGCTATTGCATAAAATTAACCTCTTGTTTCAGCTGGATTAATTGGTAGCTACCATTGCAAGACTATATCTGTTTTTTGGACAGCTTTTCATATTGGTCAATTGTCCTCTATCAAGGGGAAGATATACAGTAACATATTTTATTTTTTGTGTTCAGTGTTAACTATTTTTTGGTGGTTTACTCTTTTCATTTCATTTTTTCTTACCTCCTTGCACCAGGTGATATTACATTTTTATTCACCTGTGCCCTGCAGTATATTATATTCCTCTAAGCTGGTATACTTTATATATATATATATATATATATATATATATATATATATATATATATATTTCTATTTAGCGCTGGCTCAATATTAATGACTTTGCTCTTTTTATTTGCATAATATGATACTAGTCTGAAGAGATGAAAGAACTAGAAATTGTGAGGTTTATCTTTTCCTTATTTTGAATTTATTTGTGATGTAACAGGTATGTTTGCATATTCTTATCAATATGATTAATTTTTATTTTCCTTCTTTGTGTTATTGGAAGTATTCCTTGTCTGTAATGTCACATACTAAACCTCAATAAAAAAAAAAAGATAACACTGTGCTCATGCACATGGAGTTTCAGTGAGACAGCTCTGATTGGCTAAAATGGATGTCTGTCAAAAGAACTGAAATAAGGGGGCAGTTTGCAGAGGCTTAGATACAAGGTAATCACAGAGATAAAAAAGTATATTAATATAACTGTGTTGGTTATGCAAAACTAGGGAATGGGTAATAAAGGGATTATCTATCTTTTTAAACAATAACAATTCTGGTGTTGACTGTCCCTTTAATCCCTACCATGGGCAACTTTTAGTAAGAAACCAACACAAATGAACAGTTATATTTTTTTTTCAGCAGACCTAGCAGAATCAAACTATACCATTATTTTTTGTATATATCATGACATGTAAGAACTCTGCTACAAAATGTATTAACAACATGTATATTTTTATTAGAATTGTAAAACAAATTGTGTATTTGTGTATTTTTTCTCACTAAACTCTCTTGTAAAAAGAAGAAGGGGTTATCTACATAAAAAAAGGCCATTTGGTTATATGTATGTAATTTTGATCTGCACATAGGGGCTATATGGGGCTGCTGTAATCCATGATAAAGAGAACGTGATATCCACCTGTTTGCTAGTAGATCCCATGATATTTTTATTAAATAAACCAGTCAAACTGTCATGCTCCTACAGGCTTAGATTATTAAATATTATGATTGTGCAAAACAACTAGCGTGCCGATTGTGAGAAAAAAGTATTGGTGCCCAAATTTTCAGATTGATTACACAGATTTCCCTTAACTTGTCTTAGGAAAAATATCACTTTAACCAAACTAAACGTATAGATGACTTTTAGTCTATAACATTTATCTGGGAAGAATATGTAACGCTTAATAACTTATTCTAACTATATGTTCACTGCAACTTATATTAATCTGTATAGAATTACCTTTATATCACTGTAAATTTTTATGACAGGACATTTAAATAAATAGTTGAGTCAAAATTAAACTTCCATGATTCAGATAGAACATGCAATTTTAAGCAACTTTTTAATTTACTCCTATTAGCAATTTTTCTTCATTCTCTTGGTATCTTTATTTGAAAAAGCAAGAATGTAAGCTTAGGAGCCAGCCCATTTTTGGTTCAGAACCTGGGTAGTCACTCAATGCAATAGAATTGGAAATTGTCTTATATATATTACGCCTAGTTTGTTGGCTAAATGGGATAAAAACTCTAAAGGAGACTGTTTTCATTGTCATGCCCCACAGGCAGATATTGTACACTGTTTTTGGTATTGCCCTAGGATACTACAGTACAGGAAAATGGTCACATAGTGGCTTAACAGATTTTTAACCCAGATTTTTACTCCTACTCCCAGTTCTATATTCTTTTTTGTTGTTCCAATGCAATTTAAAAAAGAAGAATAGTCTCTGATTACTACAGCAATACAAATAGCTTGGAACCTAATACTTCAGTATTGGAAGGCACAAAAGTATCCCAGTATCGCAAAATTTAGACAGAAGATGGTTTCCCAATTGATCCAAGAACAATTGAATATAGATCCTGATATTGAGAACCAGTTCAAAGTTTTCAAGACAAAATGGAGGAAGATTATTAAAGGGACAGTCAAGTAAAAAAAATCTTTCATGATTTAAATAGGACATGTAATTTTAAACAACTTTCAAATTTACTTTTAGTACCAATTTTGCTTTGTTCTAGTTGAAAGCTAAATCTAGGAGGTTCATATGCTAATTTCTTAGACCTTGAAGGCCACCTCTAATCTGAAAGCATTTTGACAGTTTTTCACCACTAGAGGGCGTTAGTTCATGTGTTTCATATAGATAACATTGAGCTCAGGCACGTGAAGCTCCTAAGAGCAAGCACTGATTGGCTAAAAATGCAAATCTGTCAAAAGAACTGAAATAAGGAGTCAGTTTGCAGAGCCATAGATACAAGGTAATCACAGAGGTAAAAAGTGTATTTATATAATAATGGTGTTTACTGTCCCTTTAAGGTCCAGATAGTGGAGTTTAAAGAGGAAATATTGAAACCTTTTTATAAAGCTGGTTATATTAGTAATGAGGATCCATAAATATAGAAGTATAGAGTCTTGCACGTGTACTGATAGAAGCGGGCGGGGGTGTTTTTTTTTCCGTTTTGTTCTTTGTTTGTTTGTTTTATTTTATTTAATACTGGATAACACATGTTGTGGACCGAAGAAAAAAAGATTTGAATATTGTATCTTGGGTTCAGCATTAAGATGAGGGGGGAATTCTACTTTAAGTGTATACCATAGTATAAACCTGTGGTATATTGTATGTTAGAACCAAGATGCCGGTGGAAAGCTAACGCATAAAGATAGGTTGGTAGAACTTTTAGATCTCACACGAGGTTGTGATGGTGGTGTGGACTTCAAGTTAAGAGTACACTATAAAATATTTGCAATGGGAATGGAACGAGATGGGTATCTTTTTTGTGTTCTTTATAATCTTGTACTGTCTATCTTTCTAATATGGATGCTGTATTTTTCTGTTTAGTTATGTTGCCTTCTTTGTGCCACAAATGTCTAATAAAAGAAAAAAAAACTGCTGCTCTATCTGAATCATAAAAGTTTATTTTGACTTGAGTGCCACCAATCAGCAAGAGCTACCCAGGTGCTGAACCAAAAATGGGCTAACTCCTAAGCTTACATTCAAATAAAGATACCAAGAGAGCGAAGAACAATTTATAATAGGAGTAAATTAGAAAGTTGCTTAAAATTGCTGCTCTAGCTGAATCATGACAGTTTAATTGTGACTAGACTGTACGTTTATCTTTGATCCATGCCATTTAGAGACCATGTTGTTTTGATTTTCTTTTGCTTATGCATCACAACTTTATTTCCTGTATGTTGCTGATTGCTGTAGAAATTAGTGTAATGTGTATACTGTAAAACAATGATAAAACTTACATTAAATGAATCAATACATAAGTAATAAAAAAACATATATTATGGGCATGTTTTTAAAAAAAGGCTTCTGGGCTTTAAATCTAGGGGTCTTTTTGATGAGCTGTTACAGGCCCACAGAGACCCCTTTCATATAAAATGTCTTTTTTTTGTTTTTTTTATGTGGTTTTAGTTAATACATCCAAGTTACCCACCTTTTAAAAGAGCATCTAGGGCCCGATCCGATATGCAGCGTCGCCCGCAAAAGCCGGCGACGCCGAATTTTGCGCGGGTTTGGTATCCTATATACGGCGTAACCTAGAAGTTACGCTCATATATTTCTGCCTTCGCCCGTAGTTTTTGGGCCATAGACAGGTATACCAAACCCGTGCAGTTTGGTATCCAATATACAGCGTAAGGACTTACGTGGCGAAAATGGAGAAATCTTACTCCATTTTCACCTCGCCACAAAATGCAGCCTTAGTAAGCCTTATGCTGTCTATTGGAGCCCCGTAACTCCCTAACACCTAACGCATGTGCAATGTCTATCTACCTGTCAACCGCAAACTGCTAAATAAAACCTAACACCTAACGCATGCGCAATGTCTATCTACCTGTCAACCGTGATCCCCCGCCGCAATCCCTAATAAGTATTTAACCCCTAAACTGCCGCTCCCGGACCCCGCCGCCACCTACATTAAATGTATAACCCTCTAATGTGATCCCCCTACACCGTCGCCACCTACATTACATACCCCCTAATGTGAGCCCCTTACACCGCCGCCATCTACATTACATACCCCCTAATGTGAGCTCCTACCCGCCGCCAGCTATATTAAAATTATTAACCCCTAATCTAATCCCCCTACCCCGCCGCCAGCTATATTAAATTATTAACCCCTAATCTAATCCCCCTACACCGCCGCCAGCTATATTAAAATTATTAACCCCTAATCTAATCCCCCTACACCGCCGCCAGCTATATTAAAATTATTAACCCCTAATTTAATCCCCCTATACCGCCGCCAGCTATATTAAATACATTAACCCCTAATCTAATCCCCCTAAAGTAATCACCTCTATTACCAGCCCTTAAAAGGGCCTTTTGCGTGACATTGCCCCAAAGTAACAGCTCTATTGCCAGCCCTTAAAAGGGCTTTTTGCGGGGCATTTCCCCAAAGTAATCAGCTCTTTTACCAGCCCTTAAAAGGGCTTTTGGCGGGGCATTGTCACAAAGTAATCAGCTCTTTTGCATCTAATCTAAATCCCCCTACACCGCCGCCACCTATAATAAATGTATTACCCCCTAATCTAATCCCCCTACACCGCCGCCACCTATATTAAATAGATTAACCCCTAATCTAATACCCCTACACCGCCGCCAGCTATATTAACTATATTAACCCTAATTATTATATTAAGTATAATAACCCTATCTAACTCTAACACCCCTAATTAAATTCTTATTAAAATAAATCTAATTAATATTAATATTATTAATTAAAATATTCCTATTTAAATCTAAATACTTACCTATAAAATAAACCCTAAGATAGCTACAATGTAATTAATAATAGCTATTTTAGGGTTTATATTTATTTTACAGGTAACTTGGTATTTATTTTAACTAGGTACAATAGCTATTAAATATTGGCTGTTCCTATCAGCCAATAGAATGCGAGCTCAATCTGATTGGCTGATTGGATCAGCCAATCGGATTGAACTTGAATCTGATTGGCTGATTGAATCAGCCAATCTGATTTTCTTACCTTAATTCCGATTGGCTGATAGAATCCTATCAGCCAATCGGAATTCGAGGGACGCCATCTTGGATGACGTCATTTAAAGGAAACTTCATTCGTCGTTCAGTCGTCGGGCCAGATGGATGTTCCGCGTCGGAGGGCTGAAGAAAGAAGATTGAAGATGCCGCTTGGAAGAAAACTTCGCCCCGATGGAGGACCTCTTCTTTGCCGCTTGGATGAAGACATCGCCGGATGGAAGACTTCTTCTTTGCCGCTTGGATGAAGACATCGCCCGGATTGGATGAAGAGTTCGGCCCGGCTGGGTGGAGACGACTCAAGGTAGGGAGATCTTCTGGGGCTTAGTGTTAGGTTTATTTAAGGGGGGTTTGGGTGGGTTTAGAGTAGGGGTATGTGGGTGGTGGGTTGTAATGTTGGGGGGTGGTATTGTATTTTTTTTTACAGGCAAAAGAGCTGATTTCTTTGGGGCATGCCCCGCAAAAAGCCCTTTTAAGGGCTGGTAAGGTAATAGAGCTGTTAACTTTTTAATTTAGATTAGGGTAGGGAATTTTTTTTATTTTGGGGGGCTTTGTTATTTTATTAGGGGGCTTAGAGTAGGTGTAATTAGCTTAAAATTCTTGTAATCTTTTTTTATTTTTTGTAATTTAGTGTTTGTTTGTTTTTGTAATTTAGTTTAGTTTATTTAATTGTATTTTAGTTTAGATATTTGTAGTTTATTTAATTTATTGATAGTGTAGGTGTATTTGTAACTTAGGTTAGGATTTATTTTACAGGTAAATTGGTAATTATTTTAACAAGGTAGCTATTAAATAGTTATTAACTATTAATAGCTATTGTACCTAGTTAAAATAAATACCAAGTTACCTGTAAAATAAATATAAACCCTAAAATAGCTACAATGTAATTATTAATTACATTGTAGCTATCTTAGGGTTTATTTTATAGGTAAGTATTTAGATTTAAATAGGAATATTTTAATTAATAATATTAATATTAATTAGATTTATTTTAATAAGAATTTAGTTAGGGGTGTTAGAGTTAGATAGGGTTATTATACTTAATATATATATATATATAATATAATAACGATATTAACCCTAATATAATTAGGGTTAATATAGTTAATATAGATGGCGGCGGTGTAGGGGGGTCAGATTAGGGGTTAATCTATTTAATATAGGTTGCGGCGATGTAGGGGGATTAGATTAGGGGTTAATACATTTATTATAGGTGGCAGCGGTGTAGGGGGATTTAGATTATAGGCAAAAGAGCTGTTTACTTTGTGACTATGCCCCGCCAAAAGCCCTTTTAAGGGCTGGTAAAAGAGCTGATTACTTTGGGGCAAAGCCCCTCAAAAAGCCCTTTTAAGGGCTGGCAATAGAGCTGTTTACTTTGGGGTAATGCCACGCAAAAAGCCCTTTTCAGGGCTATTAGTAGGGTTAGACTTAGGTTTAGTGGTAGGGATAGTTTAGTATTTTAGGGGTTAATTAATTTAATATAGCTGGCGGCGGTGTAGGGGGATTAAATTAGGGGTTAATAATTTAATATAGCTGGCGGCGGGGTAGGGGGATTAGATTAGGGGTTAATAATTTTAATATAGCTGGCGGCGGGGTAGGAGCTCACATTAGGGGGTAGTTAATGTAGCTGGCGGCGGTATAGGGGCTCACATTAGGGGGTAGTTAATGTAGGTGGCGGCGGGGTAGGAGCTCACATTAGGGGGTAGTTAATGTAGCTGGCGGCGGTATAGGGGCTCACATTAAGGGGTAGTTAATGTAGGTGGCGGCGGGGTAGGAGTTCACATTAGGGGGTAGTTAATGTAGGTGGCGGCAGGGGTAGGAGCTCACATTAGGGGGTAATTAATGTAGCTGGCGGCGATATAGGGGTTCACATTAGGGGGTAGTTAATGTAGGTGGCGGCGGGGTTGGAGCTCACATTAGGGGGTAGTTAATGTAAGTGGCGGCGGTGTAAGGGGCTCACATTAGGGGGTAGTTAATGTAGGTGGCGGCGGGGTCCGGGAGCGGCGGTTTAGGGGTTAATAACTTTATTAGGTGGCGGCGGGGTCCGGGAGTGGCGGTTTAGGGGTTAATAACTTTATTAAGTGGCGGCGGGGTCCAGGAGCGGCAGTTTAGGGGTTAATACATTTTTTATTATTAGGAGAGTGAGGGGGGATAGCAGATAGAGGGGTATACGTGTCGGGCTATGTTTGGGAGGCGTGTTAGACAGTACAGGAGATTTTATAACTTTAGTCAGGTTTTGTAGGCGCCGGCAGTTTCTAAAGTGCCGTAAGTCACTGGGGACTCCAGAAATTTGTACTTACGCAGATTTCTGGACATCGCTGGTTTATCAGACTTACGGCACTTTAGCAAATGCCGGCGCCGTATATGGGATAGCTCGAGTTGCGAGCTGAAACTACGGGCGGCGGGGGTTCCCTCGCTTGCGCCGCAAACTACGATCTATATCGGATCGCGCCCCAGGTCTTGGGGGTTTCTAGGGCTTAGGGGAGCTGATATTGAGGGGTTTGACTACTTAACCCTCCACCCAGCTCCCTTAAAGGGACAGTAATGTCAAAATGAAACAAATTAATTGGATAGAGGGTGGCATTTTAAAAAAACTTTCCAATTTACTTCTATTGCCAATTTTGTTGCATAGTAATCCTAGGTGAGCTCAGAAGTGTGCACATGGCCATCTGACACTAATATGTGCAACAATATTTATAGCAATGTTATATATTGTTGTAAATCCTGCTACCATAGATTTCTATAAATATGTGCACACTCCTAAGCCTACTTAGGTTTACTTTTCAACAAAGGATACCAGAAGTAAACTGAAAAATTATTTAATAGTGCATGTTCTGTCTGAATCATGAAAGCTTGAGTTTGACTTCGCTCTCCCTTTAAGGGAGCTGGACCCGCCTTTAACCTGTAATGTCCGGGTTTCTAGAGCCTGGTGACGTCACTATGCATGGGTGATGTTGGGCTACTAGATCACCAGCAGTCACTGATGAGCTCCAAAATGGGCCCTCCCCTCTGGGATGACGACACATGGTTGTCAACTGCACTAAAGTCACTGCACAGATGACTACATGTGACATCATGCGCTGCCAATGGGTTCAAGTCCCTTTTAACATTGCTATATTCCACACATTCATTGTTTGCAAACTCTAACAAACAATGGTGCAAACACTGCTGACATATAGGTCTCAAGGCACATGCATGCACCTGAGCTTACCAGTGCATGCTCTTCAATAAGGCACATGCATGCACCTGAGCTTACCAGTGCATGCTCTTCAATAAGGCACATGCATGCACCTGAGCTTACCAGTGCATGCTCTTCAATAAGGCACATGCATGCACCTGAGCTTACCAGTGCATGCTCTTCAATAAGGCACATGCATGCACCTGAGCTTACCAGTGCATGCTCTTCAATAAGGCACACCAACAGAATTAAAGGGACAGTAACATCACTATTAGACATTCATGATTTAGACAGAGCATACAATTGGAAACAACTTTACAACTTCTATTATTTAATTTGCTTCATTCTCATGTTATCCTTTGCTGAAAGATTTATCTAGGAAAGCTCAGGAGAAGCAAAGACTCTAGGTTCTAGCTGCTGATTGGTGGCTTCATATATATAACGATTGTCATTGGCTCGCCCATGTGTTCAGTCAGGGCCGGTGCAAGGATTTTTGTCTACACAGGCGAAGGTGCATTTTGACGCCCCCGCCCCGCCCCGCCCCTTACATTCATCTATTTACAGAAAATTCATGTTTTTATTTCACAATCCCATTCTTATAGTACTTGAACAAAATAGCAATTACCTTATATAGGTATTAAGCTATAATTGAAAAAAAACTAACAAACCGCTTAAATTGTGAAAATACATGCTAATTTTTCTCTCTCTCAAGTATTATATTAAGGAAGTTATTTTTGAGATATATATGGAATTTATTTTTTTATATATATATTAATACACACACACATTTATATATTTATATAAATAATTAAATTATATATATATATATATATATATATATATATATATATATATATATATATAAAAATATATATATATGTATGTATGTATGTATATATGTATATATGTATATATATATATATATATATATATATGTATGTATATATATATATATATATATATATATATGTATATATATATATATGTATGTATATATATATGTATGTATATATATATATATATATGTATGTATATATATATATATATATATATTATATATATATATATGTATATTATATATATATGTATATTATATATATATATATATTATATATATATATATATTATATAAATATATATGTATATTATATATATATGTATATTATATATATATGTATATTATATATATATGTATAATATATATATATACACTGCATTTATATATATATTTGTTATTTAATGTATTATCCATAACCTATGATCATGCCAGCAGCAAGCAACTTAGCAAGCAGCAACCGACCATAGCCATAGCAGCCCCCACCCAGAAATTACACCTGGCCCCTGGGGTAACCTGGGTTCTTCACTTAAGTCAAGTGAAGACGTGATGAGATTCATGTGTCTTTGCACCCACCTACTATTTTGATATAATATTATTGGTAAATGGCAGGAGCTTATATAAATAATAAAATATCTGACAATCTGTAAGTGTGTAGCATTGCTTTAATATTATTGGTAAAAAGGTAGGAGCTTATATAAATAATAAAATATATAAGCTTCTGCCATTTACCAATAATATCAAAGCTAATGCTACACACTCCTCACAGACTGACATATATTCTATTATTTATACAAGCTCCTGCCATTTACTAATAATATCAAAGCAATGCTACACACTCACATACAGATATTTTATTATTTATATTTTTATAGTTATATAAATAATAAAATATCTGTCTGTGAGTGTGTAGCATTAGCTTTGATATTGCATTGGTAAATCAATAAATAATAAAATATATATGATGCGCCAACGGAAGGTCGCCAAAAACCTACCTCTCTCAGTCACTGTGTTTTCAGTACCGGTCTCTCTGGCCATCTGGTGGGGGGGGCGTCCGGTCCGCCTGCACCTCATTTGGCTCCCTCGAGACGAGAGTCACTACTCACTCAGCAAAAATCCGTGGAGTGTGTGACACACAGTAGTCTGGTCAAGAGGCGCCAGCAGCATGATCCACGTGTTTCCCAGCCAAGCTGAGTTCCCACTTCCACCTCACAGCTCCAGTCCACTGCCTGAGCCGCGGCGGCGCCGCCACCTCCAGGCAGGCTCCAGCCTCTCACATCACTGACTGAGAGACTGTGCACGTGAATGACAGTCTATGACTCTCAGTCAGATAGCAGATAGGCGAGAAGCGGAGTGCCGTGCTAATACTACTGCCGCCCGTGCTAATACATATCGGTTTGTCTGAAATTCAAATGTTTCCCGCGCGCACAGGCTGCATCTGTTCAGTGCGCGCGGGAAACATTTAAATTTCAGACAAACCAATATGTATGTATTAGCACGGGCGGCAGTTACCGCAAATGTAAAAAAAAAAAAAATGTAAAAATAAATGTTGCTGCTGAAAAAAAATAAAAAATGTTGCTGCTGTTTGCGCCCTCATACTGTGGCGCCCTAAGGCCGTTGCCTAACTTGCCTATATGCAAGCGCCGGCCCTGTGTTCAGTTAGAAACCAGTAGTGCATTTCTGCTTCTTCAACAAGTGATACCAAGAGAATGAAACAAATTTGATCGTAGAAGTCAACTGGAAAGTTGTTTTAAATTGTATGTTCTACCTAAATCATGAAAGAAAAATGTTGGGTTTCATGTCCCGTTAAGTACATTTGATAATGGAAATTAATCGGGAAGTTTGCACACTACATCTGAATCCCTTTATATTACTGTTCTTTCATTTGCATGTCAATATATATAATTCCCCCTGAAGTGCACACTCACATGCACTGTCACCCACCAGGGTGCTGCCAATCAATAATCCACTCAAATCACTAGACTTTCAAACTTCACAAGCTTCTATAATTAATTTAAAAAAAAAAAATGCCCTAAAATTTCCTATGTGATATTTAAGGGATAGCTTCACTTATTCAGAGAAAAGTAAAGTGATCAATAAAGCTCAATAAATACCCCAGAACCCCTCCTACAAGAAGGACCACTGGAAGGGTTGCTATAGCAACCAATTGTGTATTCCTTCTATATTTGTTTCAATATATATACTGTAAACCTATCAAATGCAAGTAACACAACCATAAATAACAGTGCATATCTGTACAATCAGACTGAATGGACACATGATCACCTAAAAACATAAATGGAAATATATATACATACACACACACACATATATATATATAGTTTAGTTTATATCAGTCCACAATATAAGGGAGATTAAACTCAAAGATGTTTTGCCATGTAAATGTGTGTGTGTATATATATATATATATATATATATATATATATAACACATAGAAACACCCAGCACTCACCACCTAGCTCACAGCTAAGATAAAATCACAACTGGAAAGGTTAGTTACCGCATCTGGCCAAATGGGAAAGCTCAACCTTTCCAGTTGTGATTTTATCTTAGCTGTGAGCTAGCTGGTGAGTGCTGGGTGTTTCTATGTGTTGTATTACTTTTTGTTTGTAATCCCCCTTGTTTCTTGCACCCATTCCGGACTGGGGTTAACTGCCCGTGGCTCTGGTGACATCACAGCTTTTTTGGAGTGCTATTTAGCACCCAGGGCTGGATGTTGCTGAGTCACAGGATGTGTACCTGGTCCGGTCTTGGAGTGCAGTTCCCTTCCATGTTTTATATATATATATATATATATATATATATATATATATATATATATATAGTATTATTTTATAGTATTTTATTATTATTATGAAAGGTTACAAAATGTCCAATTTCTAAATAACCTATTAGTGTCTTAATATCATGTTAGTTGTGTTTTTTCTGAACCAATAGGTCTTTCTATTTTTAGTTTTCACCGTTAGCTCTAAGAACTACACAACTTCCATCCCTAGATGTTTATCTCAGCAAGGCCAGAGGGAACAACAGTATCACTCACTGAGATATGTGAACTACGTAAGATGCAAAGAATTCTGGGAATGTAAACCACACGCTCACAATGGCCTTTTATATAGACTGCTTCCTGCTAACTGTGCAGACAAAAAGACTTCAAGCTGTAAAAGTGACATTACAGTCTATATCTCTTTGTGTGATTCTTTGCACTATGCTGTGAAATGAAATTCTACATTTTCATACATAGCTCACTGTAAGCACCACATTTAAACAGCATCTCATGGTCCTCCCTGCTAAATTAACCCCTTAACTGCTGAGCTATCCCCCCCCCCTCCTATGCTGAGCGGTAAATAAAAGAAGTAAACTTGAAAGCTGTTAAAAATTGTGTTCTCCATCTGAATTACAAAAGATTTTGTTTTTTATGTCTCTTTAAGTTTTTCTCTCACATATTGCTTTTTAATTTATCACTTTTTGAAAATCTAGCATTAGGTATTAACTTGCTGTTGTGTATTTATATACAGCTTAAAGCGCAATAGAAATAAATTAATGGGGGTGATTTAAGGCTTAAAGGGGGCAGCAAAGACAAAATTAAACTTTTGTAATTCTTATAGCGCATGCAATTTTAAACAACTTTCCATTTTATTTCTATTGTCGAATTTGCTTTGTTGTCTTGGTATCCTTTGTTGAAAAGCACACATAGGAAGGCTCAGGAGCAGCAATGTACAACTAAGAGCTAGCAGGTGATTGGTGGCTATATGTATATGCCTCTTGTTTTTCTCTCACCAGATGTGTTCAGCTAGCTCCCAGTTGTGCAATGCTGCTCATTCAACAAAGGATACTAAGAAAATAAAGCAAATTTGATCATAGAAGTAAACTGGAAAGTTGTCTAAAATTGTACCAAACATTTTTCTTTCATGATTCAGATAGAGTACTGTGACAGACCCCTTTGTCAACCTCCCTACGGATGGGTGCAAATGAAATCCAACAGTACTGGAGGGGTTAACTTCAGTTTTGAGTAACTGTTAGTTTTGAGTAACTGTATTGTCTAAGACAGTTGTTGTTAGGAGTTGTAGTTGTTGCACCAGTTTTTAAGCAGTGGCTAGAAGCAAAATAAATAGCTGATTTAGACTTAAACTTGGACAGAATTATTTAGACGACATTTTTAAGATGAGGATGTCTCTGCCTAACTAAAAGATATTGCGGATCCTACTGCCTCTCCGCTACAATACTTTTAAACAACTTTCTCATTAACTTCTATCAAATGTTCTTTGTTCTCTTGGTATCTTTTGTTGATCAGCAGGGAAATAAGCTGGAGCACTATACAAGAGCAGTTTTGCAAGAATGTTTTCCATTTGCAAGAGCAGCACTATTAACTAGAATTCTAAGGCTATGCGACATAGGTCTGTGATTATTGTATCAGTAGTCATTTTATTCCTCACAGATTTCCTACGTTTGATTTGGTTAATTGAACTTTCATGAATCAGATAATCTTTCTGTTTTCAAGTTCGGATCTGAGCAGATAGCGTGAAAAGCACCCATACAATGCTTGCACAGCAATGGCTTTGGTTATCACAATCCACTCAACCACGGCGGGTTTTGCACTTTATTTTGGCAATGAAATAAATCAAATTCAACTCACAAAATGTTTGATAAAGTTAAAAACTAGAGTTTTCAATATGTTTGCCAGTATTACAATACAATTTGGAATCATTCTATTACTTTGTGCACGTGAAATACTCTCTGAAACGGTCACTGATTCAATTTTTTATATGGTCTATATTCATTAAACCTATATGTATTTAATAGACAGATACATGATATCTCGAGACCTGCAGGAAGCGTGAGAAAATGAAAACCATTGAGAAATGGCGTTGAGCAATCTCGGAATCACAATGAGCACAATCACGTCATTCAACTACATGTAGCGGTCTCCCGCACTAGGTGTCGGCTGCTTTACCTAGAGCAGAAGCATGAAACATTTAGTTTAGTGGCTTGATCAGATTTGCTGCCAAACCATAGAGGATGGCTTTTCTTACACGAAAAGTATTTTCAGGTCATTTGTCAAACAAAAGACTATCCTTATGTTACATTATTCTGCACATACTGCAGAATTATGTAACATGATGATGCAAAACATTTACTGTCCCTTTAATTATATCTAAAAGAGACGTATGTAACACTCTTACCATTTTGTAATGCTGCTCTGCGCACTATTATATAGGTCGATACAATATTCTCAACTCAAAGGTAAGCAACAGTCAGAAAAAGCATAGGTTTTAAAAGGGAATCTCATCACAGCAGAATTTTGTCACAAAAATGAAAAAATTTAAATGAGGCTGCGACCAGAGTGAGTTCTCCTTTGTGAAAAGCACAATTGGGCTAAAAGTTGCTACTCCCAGCTGGTAACCAGGCCGTAGAACAAGCCACTGAGCTGTTGTTTCTTTCTGGCAGACTGCTTCCCTTTCTGTTTGTATTCATTGTATGACCCATTGGAAAGTCTTACTAAGGGTGATGGGGGAAACTCAACGTGGACTCCTTGCCCAATGTGCTTAGACGAATATGGCTGCACCTCCATGACGAGGCCCAAAGGAAGCTGAATTTAACGTATGGAGTTGCCATTTCCCTTGTTTAGAGGAGAATTGCATGGTATTACGGAGCTGGACTGACCTTGTTAGGCTGGATCAGACTGATATACTTCAGTAAAGTTCTCTTCCGTGAAAAGCTTAATGGGCTAAAAGAAGATACTCCCAGGTGGTAACCAGTACGTAGGACAAGCCAAGCTGTTCATTCCTGGCAGATTGCTTCTCTTTCTGTATATTTTACTTTATGCATATGGCTAATTTGTTTGTCATATATTTGAAATGTATTCAATAAAATGTGTGGATTTTTTTTTCTGTTTTCTTGTAGAAGTAAATAAATAATTTATTCAATGTTGCCTCTTGGCACACAAAGCCTAAAATATTTTATAGGAGAAAACAAAACTCCGCTATGCACTAAGTGTTCATTTATGTTCGCTATGACTTTTAAACTTTACCGGATCCTATGTTTTTAAGTTTTCAAATTAACTTCAAGTTTTTATTCTACTGGCCGTGAATTGGATTTCTTTTTTCTGAGTGCAGAGTTTTGTTTTCTCCTATTGTACCTTTCACCACTTGGACGGAGGCGGTCTCCTTGCACCCATTACGTGACCAGCCTCTCAGGACGTGTGCCGACGCTGAATAGCGCAACAGGTGGGGAACGGAGGTCTGAGCGCTGCGGGTTAGAATCTACCCTAAAATATTTTCTATCTGACACGTTACAGGTAAAGTTTGGCGACCGCTGCTCTAACGCAGGGGTGGACCTATTGGATGTGAAACCGGTGCGACTGCACCAGGGCCCAAGCTGGGGGGGGGGGGGGCACACCGACTCCTAAAAACTTTTTTTTAAAAAGTGTTTTTTTTTTTTTAAACTACAGTCACTGGTCTGGACCATGCCAAGCTCATGTCACATGACATGTAGGGGTGGGGCCAAATGCAGCAGCGTCCGCAGAGCCAGCTGTACTTTGCTGGGTGAATTGATATATTCACGGATTCCCTCTCCACTAGTTCTCAATTAGGTCACCGTTTGCTTGCTGTGTTACTAACTCCTGCTTGTATCTCACACTCTCCTGTCACCAGCTTATTAGTACTGCAAGTAACTAACACCTGTGCACCTCACTAAGCAAACACCCTGTCACAGAGTAAGGCAGTTCTCAGGTGCGAGACATGAATCAGAGAAGCAGCTGAGCTTGTGCAGTCCGGGCATGTTCAGTACATCCAGACAAGCAAGCTAGTGAAAGATGCCAATTGCTGCCATTGTGACTCACAGGCCATGTGCTGCCAAATGATAAACAGCCCCTGACAGCAATTCCTGTGCATTAAGATCTGATGACCGGTGTCTTAAATTAAGTTGTCTACCATTGGAATTTCACTACCGCGTCACTTCCACTTCCAACTAACTAGAACACCGGCCTTTCACAGGTCTTTTGCAAACATTCGTGAGTGCTGCCTGAAAACTAATTGCCAATACAGGACAAGGGGAGTGTGTTGTCTGTATCTCCCTGTATTAACTAGTTTGCTGCCAGAAGAAATTGGCTACTGACTCATATCAAAAGCATAGGCGTTGATAAGTGAGGTATTTATCAATTTAATTATTCACTAAAATGGTTTATTTAACATTTTGTGACAGACAGGGTTAATGCATATAATACTCAATACAAAAAGAAAGCAGCTCAATCCTCCTTTTCCTAAAGAGCGCCACAGTTATGGAATGACCTCCCACACACTTTCAAACCTTCCCCAAGCCTAATATTCTTAAATATGATTGCTATTATCACATCAATACTGGTTTCTCATAAATTGGCTGAGGGCTTTTACTTTGTTTCAAATGTTATGTATCTTTACTGCTGGAGATTTCAAGTAAAGGAAGTTAAAGGGACACTGTAGTCAAAAATAGAATTGTGGTAGTATACCTGTAAATAAAGCGTTTTTCAATGTTGATCATGTATGACATATTTATCGTTTTTTATATATTACTATTTGAAATATTAATTTTTTTCCAAACCCACTGAGTTGTTCACCATTACGAAAAAAATAGCAAAGGAATCCAGGGTTAAGCTAATCTAAGCTAGACATTCCGGGTCAAGGCCTCACATGGAAAAGCATCACAAAACATTAAACAAATGCAGTGTCCCTGAACAGGCTAAAGTCATAAACCAAGTCAGCCCAAACAAAGTGTTAAACAGAAGCATAGTCAGGGGAAGTAGTCAAACCAGAATGTCCAAATAGTAAAAAGTACACTAACACCCATAAACTACCTATTAACCCCTAAACAGAGCCCCCCCCCACATCGCAAACACTATAATAAAGTTTTTAACCCCTAATCTGCCGACCAGACATCGCCGCCACTTAAATAAATGTATTAACCCCTAAACCGCCGCACTCCCGCCTTGCAAACACAAGTTAAATATTATTAACCCCTAATCTGCCGTCCCTAACATCGCCAACACCTACATTTATTAACCTCTATTCTGCCGTCCCCAACTTCGCAGCCACTATACTAAATTTATTAACAACTAAGTCTAACCCTAACCCTAACACCCCCTAACTTAAATATAATTTAAATAAAACGAAAAAAAATTACTACAATTAAATAAATTAATCCTATTTAAAACTAAATACTTACCTATAAAATAAACCCTAAGCTAGCTACAATTTAACTAATAGTTACATTGTAGCTATCTCAGGGTTTATTTTTATTTTACAGGCAACTTTGTATTTATTTTAACTAGGTACAATAGTTATTAAATAGTTATTAACTATTTAATAACTACCTAGCTAAAATAAGTACAAATTTACCTGTAAAATAAAACCTAACCTAAGTTACAATTACACCTAACACTACACTATAATTAAATTAATTCTCTAAACTAACTACAATTAAATACAATTAAATTAAATAAACTAAATTACGGAAAAAAAACAAACCCTAAATTACAGAAAATAAAAAATAAAATACAAATTTTTAAACTAATTACACCTAATCTAATCCCCCTAATAAAATAAAAAAGCCCCCCCCCAAAAAAATTCCCTACCCTATACTAAATTACAAATAGCCCTTAAAAGGGCTTTTTGCGGGGCATTGCCCCAAAGTAATCAGCTCTTTTACCTGTAAAGAAAAATACAATATCCCCCCAACATTAAAACCCACCACCCACACACCCAACCCTACTCTAAAACCCACCCACCCCCCCTTAATAAAACCTAACACTAACCCCTTTAAGATCACCCTACCTTGAGACGTCTTCACCCAGCCGGGCCCAAGTCCCCCAAGAAGCCGGGCACAAGTGATCCTCCAGACGGCCAGAGGTCTTCATCAGAACCGGGCAGAAGAGGTCCTCCAGAGGGGCATAAGTCTTCATCCAGACGGCATCTTCTATCTTCATCCTTCTGGCGCGGAGTGGGTCCATCTTCAATCCAGCCGACGCGGAGCATCCTCTTCCAACGAAGTCCACCAGACGAATGAAGGTTCCTTTAAATGACGTCATCCAAGATGGCATCCCTTGAATTCCGATTGGCTGATAGGATTCTATAGGATTCTATCAGCTAATCGG
Source organism: Bombina bombina (assembly GCF_027579735.1). Classification (NCBI taxonomy): domain Eukaryota; kingdom Metazoa; phylum Chordata; class Amphibia; order Anura; family Bombinatoridae; genus Bombina; species Bombina bombina. Next base: position 1,388,903,439 of record NC_069500.1, read on the forward strand.
AATTAAGGTAGGAAAAATCCTATTGGCTGATGCAATCAGCCAATAGAATTGAGCTTGCATTTTATTGGCTGATTGGAACAGCCAATAGAATGTGAGCTCAATCCTATTGGCTGATTGGATCAGCCAATAGGATTGAACTTCAATTCTATTGGCTGATTGCATCAGCCAATAGGATTTTTCCTACCTTAATTCCGATTGGCTGATAGAATCCTATCAGCCAATCGGAATTCAAGGGACGCCATCTTGGATGACGTCATTTAATGAAACCTTCATTCGTCTGGTGGACTTTGTTGGAAGAGGATGCTCCTCGTCGGCTTGATTGAAGATGGACCCGCTCCACGCTGGAAGGATGAAGATAGAAGATGCCGTCTGGATGAAGACTTCCGCCCCTCTGGAGGACCTCTTCTGCCCGGATTGGATGAAGACTTCTGGCCGTCTGGAGGATCACTTGTGCCCGGCTTCTTGGAGGACTTCGGCCCGGCTGGGTGAATACGTCTCAAGGTAGGGTGATCTTCAAGGGTTTAATGTTAGGTTTTATTAAGGGGGGTTTGGGTGGGTTTTAGAGTAGGGTTGGGTGTGTGGGTGGTGGGTTTTAATGTTGGGGGGGTATTGTATTTTTCTTTACAGGCAAAAGAGCTGATTACTTTGGGGTAATGCCCCGCAAAAAGCCCTTTTAAGGGCTATTTGTAATTTAGTATAGGGTAGGGAATTTTATTTTTTTGGGGGGCTTTTTTATTTTATTAGGGGGATTAGATTAGGTGTAATTACATTTGTATTTTATTTTTTATTTTCTGTAATTTAGTTTTTTCCCCCCGTAATTTAGTTTATTTAATTTAATTGTATTTAATTGTAGTTAGTTTAGGTAATTAATTTAATTATAGTGTAGTGTTAGGTGTAATTGTAACTTAGGTTAGGGTTTATTTTACAGGTAAATTTGTACTTATTTTAGCTAGGTAGTTATTAAATAGTTAATAACTATTTAATAACTATTGTACCTAGTTAAAATAAATACAAAGTTGCCTGTAAAATAGAAATAAACCCTGAGATAGCTACAATGTAACTATTAGTTATATTGTAGCTAGCTTAGGGTTTATTTTATAGGTAAGTATTTAGTTTTAAATAGGAATAATTTATTTAATGATAGGAATATTTATTTAGATTTATATAAATGATATTTAAGTTAGGGGGTGTTAGGGTTAGGATTAGACTTAGGTTTAGGGGTTAATAAATTTATTATAGTGGTGTCGACGTTGGGGGCGGCAGATTAGGGGTTAATAATTGTATTTAGGTTGCGGCGACGTTGGGGGCGGCAGATTAGGGGTTAATAATATAATGTAGGTGTCAGCGATGTCGGGGGCGGCAGATTAGGGTTTAATAAGTGTACGATTAGGGGTGTTTAGACTCAGGGTTCATGTTAGGGTGTTAGGTGTAGACATAAAATATGTTTCCCCATAGGAAACAATGGGGCTGCGTTAGGAGCTGAACGCTGCTTTTTTGCAGGTGTTAGTTTTTTTTTTCAGCTGTCTCAGCCCTATGGGGAAATCGTGCACGAGCACGTTTAGCCAGCTCACCGCTACCGTAAGCAGTGCTGGTATTACAGTGAGATGTGGAGCTAAATTTTGCTCAACGCACACTTTTCTGAGGCTAATGCTGGATTGCAGAAAACTCGTAATACCAGCGTTGTCTTAAGTGAGCGGTGACAATAAATGGAGCGTTAGCACCGCACAGCCTTACCAACAAAAACTCGTAATCTAGCCGTCACTTTACTTAAAGGGATAGTAAACACCAAAAATGTTATAGTTTAAAAAGATAGATAATCCCTTTATTTACCATTCCCCAGTTTTGCATAACCTACACTGTTATAGAAATATACTTTTTACCTCTGTAATTACCTTGTATCTAAGCTTCTGCTGACTGTCTCCTTATCTCAGATCTTTTGACAGACTTGCATTTCAGGCAATTAGTGCTGACTCTTTACGTGAAATAACTTCACGTGCATGAGCACAGTGTTACCTATATGAAACACATGAACACCCTAGCTGTGAAAAACTGTCAAATGCAGAGGCAGCCTTCAAGGGCTTAGAAATTAGCATATGAGCCTACCTAGGTTTAGCTTTCAACTAAGAATAACAAGATAACAAAGCAAATTTGATAATAAAAGTAAATTAGAAAGTTGTTTAAAATAACATGCGCTATCTGAATCATGAAAGTGTAATTTGGACTTTACTATCCGTTTAAAAGGCTAAATATGTTAAACTAAGCAGGCTGGGCAGAGATACCTTAACCACTATAAATATATTTATATATTTGCACCAGAGCCCTCTATTCATTAGGTCCACTGGTAGGTACCCAGTTTGTTTGATACTAATGCTAGTAATACAATGAAAGCTGGTGTACAACATCCCACACAAGTACAATAAAGTATGCATAATGGACAAATCACCTGAGCCAGCTATATAACCTCTGTTTTGTGTTAAAGTATATGTGCATGTGTGTGAGAAAGTGCATGTGTTTGTGCATAAGCATGTGTGTGAGGGTGTGCATAAGCATCTGTGTGAAAGAGTTCATGTGTGTGTGCATAAGAATGTGTATGAATGCATGTGCATGTGAAAGTTTATAGGTGCATAAGCATATGTGTGAGTGTGCATAAGTGCATGTGTGTGCACACAAACGTGTGTACATGTGCAGAAGCATGTATGTGACAGTGTGCATGTGTGTGTATAAGCATATGTGTGAGTGTGCATGTGTGCATAACCATGTGTGTGAGTGTGCATGTGTGCATAAGCATAAGTGTGAGTGTGCATGTGTGCATAAGCATATGTGTGAGTGCATGTGTGTGTGCAAAAGCATATGTGTGAGTGTGCATGTGTGTGTGCATAAGCATATGTGTGAGTGTGCATGTGTGTGTGCATAAGCATATGTGTGAGTGTGGATGTGTGTGTATAAGCATATGTGTGAGCGTGCATAAGCATATGTGTGAGTGTGCATGTGTGTGTGTGTGTATAAGCATATGTGTGAGTGTGCATGTGTGTGTACATAAGCATATGTGTGAATGTGCATGTGTGTGAGTATGTATATGTGTGTGCATAAGCATATGTGCGAGTGTGCATGTATGTGTGTAAGCATATGTGTGAGTGTGCATGTGTGTGTGTGCATAAGCATAAGTATGAGTGTGCATGTGTGAATAAGCATGTGTGTGAGTGTGCATGTGTGTGTGTATAAGCATATGTGTGAGTGTGCATAAGCATATGTGTGAGTGTGCATGTGTGTGTATAAGCATATGTGTAAGTGTGCATGTGTGTGTATAAGCATATGTGTAAGTGTGCATGTGTGTGTGCATAAGCATATGTGTGAGTGTGCATGTGTGTGAGTGTGCGTACATAAGCATATGTGTGAGTGTGTATGTGCATAAGCATATGTGTGAGTGTGGATGTGTGTGTATAAGCATATGTGTGAGCGTGCATAAGCATATGTGTGAGTGTGCATGTGTGTGTGTGTGCATAAGCATATGTATGTGTGCATGTGTGTGTGTGCATAAATATATGTGTAAGTGTGCATGTGTGTACATAAGCATATGTGTGAGTGTGCATGTGTGTGTATAAGCATATGTGTGAGTGTGCATGTGTGTGTACATAAGCATATGTGTGAATGTGCATGTGTGTGAGTATGTATATGTGTGTGCATAAGCATATGTGCGAGTGTGCATGTATGTGTGTAAGCATATGTGTGAGTGTGCATGTGTGTGTGTGCAGAAGCATAAGTATGAGTGTGCATGTGTGAATAAGCATGTGTGTGAGTGTGCATGTGTGTGTGTATAAGCATATGTGTGAGTGTGCATAAGCATATGTGTGAGTGTGCATGTGTGTGTATAAGCATATGTGTAAGTGTGCATGTGTGTGTATAAGCATATGTGTAAGTGTGCATGTGTGTGTGCATAAGCATATGTGTGAGTGTGCATGTGTGTGAGTGTGCGTACATAAGCATATGTGTGAGTGTGTATGTGCATAAGCATATGTGTGAGTGTGCATGTGTGTGTGCATAAGCATATGTGTGAGTGTGCATGTGTGTATAAGCATTTGTGTGAGTGTGCATGTGTGTGTGCATAAGCATATATGCGAGTGTGCATGTGTGTGTGCATTAGCATATGTGTGAGTGTGCATGCGTGTGAGTGTGCATAAGCATATGTGTGAGTGTGTGTGCATAAGCATATGTGTGAGTGTGCATGTGTGTGTGCATAAGCATATGTGTGAGTGTGCATAAGCATATGTGTGAGTGTGTGTGCATAAGCATATGTCATATGTGTGAGTGTGCATAAGCATATGTGTGAGTGTGTGTGCATAAGCATACAGGGAGTGCAGAATTATTAGGCAAGTTGTATTTTTGAGGATTAATTTTATTATTGAACAACAACCATGTACTCAATGAACCCAAAAAACTCATTAATATCAAAGCTGAATATTTTTGGAAGTAGTTTTTAGTTTGTTTTTAGTTATAGCTATTTTAGGGGGATATCTGTGTGTGCAGGTGACTATTACTGTGCATAATTATTAGGCAACTTAACAAAAAACAAATATATACCCATTTCAATTATTTATTTTTACCAGTGAAACCAATATAACATCTCAACATTCACAAATATACATTTCTGACATTCAAAAACAAAACAAAAACAAATCAGTGACCAATATAGCCACCTTTCTTTGCAAGGACACTCAAAAGCCTGCCATCCATGGATTCTGTCAGTGTTTTGATCTGTTCACCATCAACATTGCGTGCAGCAGCAACCACAGCCTTCCAGGCACTGTTCAGAGAGGTGTACTGTTTTCCCTCCTTGTAAATCTCACATTTGATGATGGACCACAGGTTCTCAATGGGGTTCAGATCAGGTGAACAAGGAGGCCATGTCATTAGATTTTCTTCTTTTATACCCTTTCTTGCCAGCCACGCTGTGGAGTACTTGGACGCGTGTGATGGAGCATTGTCCTGCATGAAAATCATGTTTTTCTTGAAGGATGCAGACTTCTTCCTGTACCACTGCTTGAAGAAGGTGTCTTCCAGAAACTGGCAGTAGGACTGGGAGTTGAGCTTGACTCCATCCTCAACCCGAAAAGGCCCCACAAGCTCATCTTTGATGATACCAGCCCAAACCAGTACTCCACCTCCACCTTGCTGGCGTCTGAGTCGGACTGGAGCTCTCTGCCCTTTACCAATCCAGCCACGGGCCCATCCATCTGGCCCATCAAGACTCACTCTCATTTCATCAGTCCATAAAACCTTAGAAAAATCAGTCTTGAGATATTTCTTGGCCCAGTCTTGACGTTTCAGCTTGTGTGTCTTGTTCAGTGGTGGTCGTCTTTCAGCCTTTCTTACCTTGGCCATGTCTCTGAGTATTGCACACCTTGTGCTTTTGGGCACTCCAGTGATGTTGCAGCTCTGAAATATGGCAAAACTGGTGGCAAGTGGCATCTTGGCAGCTGCACGCTTGACTTTTCTCAGTTCATGGGCAGTTATTTTGCCCCTTTGTTTTTCCACACGCTTCTTGCGACCCTGTTGACTATTTTGAATGAAACGCTTGATTGTTCGATGATCACGCTTCAGAAGCTTTGCAATTTTAAGAGTGCTGCATCCCTCCGCAAGATATCTCACTATTTTTTTACTTTTCTGAGCCTGTCAAGTCCTTCTTTTGACCCATTTTGCCAAAGGAAAGGAAGTTGCCAAATAATTATGCACACCTGATATAGGGTGTTGATGTCATTAGACCACACCCCTTCTCATTACAGAGATGCACATCACCTAATATGCTTAATTGGTAGTAGGCTTTCGAGCCTATACAGCTTGGAGTAAGACAACATGCATAAAGAGGATGATGTGGTCAAAATACTCATTTGCCTAATAATTCTGCACTCCCTGTATGTGTGAGTGTGCATGTGTGTGTGCATAAACATATGTATGAGTGTGCATAAGCATATGTGTGAGTGTGCATATGTGTGAGTGTGCATGTGTGTGTGTGCATTAGCATATGTGTGAGTGTGCATGCGTGTGAGTGTGCATAACCATATGTGTGAGTGTGCGTACATAAGCATATGTGTTAGTGTGCATAAGCATATGTGTGAGTGTGCATGTGTGTGTGCATAAGCATATGTGTGAGTGTGCATGTGTGTGTGCATAAGCATATGTGTGAGTGTGCATAAGCATATGTGTGAGTGTGCATGTGTGTGTGCATAAGCATATGTGTGAGTGTGCATATGTGTGATTGTGCATATGTGTGAGTGTGCATATGTGTGAGTGTGTGTGTGTGAGAATTTGTGTGTCCCCAAGTTATTGTGTATGTTTGTCCCCGTGAAATAATTTATTTACCCTAAGGTTCATTATGTAGTAAATACGTTTATTTAATACTAGTCGATAAGCCTGCCCAGAGGACAGTCTAATTATTTTTTAAACTACAGATGTAGAAACAACCTATTTTGTAACTCTTCTTTTATATAAATATTTAAGCTACAGGTGTAGCAATACTATAATTTTAATGGACTACTGTCTTAAATATATCAAAAATATTTTTTATATAATAAACTACAGATATAGCCAGACTCTAATTAGACAAACTACTGTCCTAAATAAATACATTTCTTCTCTTTAAATTATATCTACTTTAAGTATATTTCTTTATATACAACATTTTTAGTAAACAGGCATCACTTCCTGTTATTAATTTCCCTTGTTCTTGTCCGTCTATGACCTTAACTTTTACATCTGCAGAACTTTTTACCCTTGAAAAAGCTACATATAACTGTCCATAGCTAAAAACCGGCCTCGGCAAATAGATGCCAACTCTTTCTAAAGTTTGTGCCTGAGCTCTGTTAATGGTCATAGCGAATGCTAATTTAACTGCGAATTGTTTTCTTCTTAACACAAAAGGAAGTTCAGTATTGCTTGGGGCTAAGTCTATTCGGGGAATGAAAACATTTTGCCCTTCAGCTGTACCTGTTAATACTTGTGCAATAATTAAATTTTCACGCAAAGCTTTCACAACTAATCTGGTGCCATTTACAAAGACCTCTTTTGGTGTTAAGATTACGCAAAAGCATAATAATGCTACCTTTTTTAAGAATGAGTTTATGAACTGGCATTCCAGTAGGTGCCAATTCATTTACAAACTCAACTGGGTAATTATCCCTATCTTCCTGTGATTCATCATCAACGGAATCTGTACTTAAAGGGATACTGAACCCATTTTTTTTTCTTTTATGATTCAGATAGAGCATGCAATTTTTTTATTTATTTTTTATATATTCTTTATTAACCAACAAAAGGCAGTATTATACAATAATACGGACTTGACTCATAACAATAAAGAAAGCAACAAAAATAATTATCATCATCTGAGAATTCAAACAATTTCAACAAAAGAAAGCAAGTTGTATTAAATAGCATCTAACCCACAGTCTTCCCCAAGGGAAGTTTTACTTTTCTTAAAGTCCGAAAGAAGAAAAGAAACATTATTACCTTGAATCACCTTATGTTGGGATTTTCTATTTTTGTCATAGGAGAGAAAAAAAAAAAAAAGCAAGACGAACCAAAACAAAACACAAAACAAAACAAAAGAGGAAGGAAGAAGAAAAAAAAGAAAAAAAAAAAAAAGAAAAAAATGAAAAAAATAATTAAGGTAAAGATGACCTGACCACCTCTCTCCCAACTCTCTAATCACTCCATCTACCAGATGCCTAACAGAATCAATTCTGAATTTTGAAAAGGAAAAATCATATATTCTCTTTGTTTTCAGGAAGTGACTTAATATAAACTGCCCATTTATTAAATAAATTCCTTATGTCCTCTTCCTCTTCGTTATCTATGTTTGTATCCTTTTGTTCTAATAAACATTGTTTTTTCAGACAATTCTGAATTTCAGACACACTAGGTACAGAGCGCATTTTCCATTTTTTACATATCAGATATCTAGTAGCTAAAATGGAAATGGAAACCAATTTGTCGTTGGGATGACGCTTGTTTAAATTATCAATGCATAATATGATCTGGTATAGGGTAAGAGTTACTGGGGGAATTTTCAGTACCCTATTCAGCCAATATTCTAGCTTACGCCAGGTGTTTCTCACTTTTGGACAGAACCAAAACATATTTTCAATGTCAGCTGCTGGGAGTGAGCATTTAGGACATTTGTCAAAGCCCGAATTATGTACTCTGAGGCCCTTTTCCAGAGTGAAGTATGCTCTGTGAAGCAATTTAATGTGCGCTTCCTGCCATGTAGCAGAGAGAGTTGTCTTTGCCACTTTATCTATAGAATGTTGCAAAGTTTTTGGATCCACCCTGTTCTGCTCTTTTCCCCTGCCAGAGAAATTGTCTGATTAAGCTATTAATCAGCCGAACATCCTTTTCAAAAAGAATTACTGGGACAATCTGAAGTATATATAACAATTTCGGGAGGAGGACCATTTTAAATAGTGCTACTCGTCCCGAAATTGAGAGTGGTAAGCTTTGCCATATTCTAAGTTTTTCCTTGATTTGCCTAATAATTGGAGGTATATTGAATTCATATAGATTGTCGGAGTTCGCCGGGATATTTATCCCTAAGTATTTGAATGAGTCTGTTACTCTTTTGAATGGATTATCTATACATGAGTCACTATTCCTACGAATCCAGAACATTTCTGATTTGGATGCATTTATTTTGTATCCTGAAAAGGTGCCAAAATGATCAATTATCTGCATAAGTTTTGGGATATTAATTTTAGTATTTGATAAATACAACAAAACATCGTCTGCATATAGACCAATTTTCATCTCATGATTTGAAATCTTTATTCCCTCCAAACTTTGTCTTATCATGATTGCCAAAGGCTCAATGGCAACGTCGAACAGAAGTGGGGAGAGAGGACAGCCCTGGCGAGTTCCTCTTTCCAAAGTTATTGGTGGGGATACAACTCCATTGACTATCAAACATGTGGCTGAGCATTTATAGAGATTCTCTACAAATTCAGGGAATTTTCCCTTAATTCCAATCTTCAGCAAAGATGTATTAAGATGTTTGAAAGTAACAGAATCAAACGCTTTTTCTGCGTCAATGGAAAGAATAGCCATGTCCGGTGCTCCAGGTATTTCCTCTCTCCCCCTTCTGATCAGAGGAGTTTTTTTCAAAGTATTCCAATGTGACTAGTACCTCCCTAATCTTGGCCGAGGAGTTTCATCTGTTCAAGAAGCCAGCTTGGTCCGTGTGAATTACTTTTGGTAGGATTAGCTGTAATCTGGAGGCTAAGATAGAAGTTAGAATCTTATAGTCTGAATTGAGTAAGGCTATTGGCCTATAGGATTCTTTAAGCCTCGGGTCCTTCCCTCCCTTAAGTATTAGGGTTGTATAAGAAGAGGAAAATGAAGCTGTAACTGGTTTACCATTAATATAAAAGTCATTATATAAATTTGTTAAATACGGAGAGATTTCTACAGATAATATCTTATAAAATTCACTGGGTAGTCCATCCGGACCTGCTGCTTTATTGATGGGAAGTTTAGAGATTGCCTCAACTACTTCTTGAACAGATATAGGGGAATTGAGACTACTAATACAATCGTCTGTTAATGAGGGACTTACGATCTTGTTCCAAAACTCTGCAGATTTATCATGATCATAGCCTTTACGTGAGTATATATCTTGGTAGTATTCCACCAGTGCAGATGCAATTTTATCGGGATTTAAGATTCGCTCACCCTTATCCACGAGTTCTTCAATGTAAGATTGTTTTTTTTCGTTATTGACCATTCTAGCCAACATCTTTCCAGATTTATTCCCAAATCTGTATAGTTTAGCCTGAATTTTTAATTCTTTTTGCACTTGCTGAGTCAGAATAAATGTATCCCGAACTTCTTTAGCTTGCACATACTTGGCCCAATTTAGGACATTTTTGTGCAGCAGAAATTTATTGTATGAGTTAGATAATGCTTTATGTATTTCTTTTTCCCTTAACTTCAGTTTCTTAGTCAGAGCTATGTTGTAAGCTAGGATTTCGCCTCTGAGAACCGCTTTAGCAGCCTCCCAGAGCAATTCTGGGTGTTCAATATAATCAGAATTAAACCGTAAAAATTCCTCAAACTTAGATCTAAGACAGGTTTTAAACTTCATATAAGTCGCTAGATAGTATGGAAAATAAAAACGTAAAGATTTGGGTCTCGGTTGTTTAAGCTGAATATCCAAGGTAATGGGGCCATGATCTGATAGTAATATAGGAGTGATTCCCGCTTGTACCATTGAAGATCCTAGGCGCTCGTCTATAAGGAATAAATCTATTTGAGAGAGAGTTTTGTGCGCTTTTGAGAGACAAGTGAATTCCTGAGTATCCGGGTTCTGACTTCTCCAGATATCACGTAACGCTAAAATTTGCTTTATTTTCTTGAACATTTCGGATTCTAAATTATCCTTTTTCTGTTTTTTCCGTTTCATAGTTTCTCGAAGCCTGTCTAGCGGGCACTGCGGCGCCATATTAAATCACCTCCCATAATTAAGTGCCCCTGACTATACAGAAGAAGTTTAGATTGTATTATATTCCAGAATTCTGGATCAAAGGTATTAGGACCATAAATATTACATATCGTATACATTTCCTGGGCGATTCTTACTTTTAGCAGAACATATCTTCCCTCCGGATCGGGCTCACAGTGAACTACCTCAAGCTGAGTCCTTTTCCCAGTTAGGATGGCCACTCCCCTTTTTTTACCAACACTGGGCGAGTAGAATACATCTCTGACCCATGAAGCTCTAAGTTTGCAAGATTCCTCTGAATTAAGATGTGTTTCTTGAATTAACCCTATATCCATCTGAAATTTCCTTAATTGTGTCAATATGGTTTTCCGTTTAATAGGGGTAGAAATCCCTCCCACATTCCACGATATTATCCTAAATTTTTCTATTTTTCTGTGTCTTTAAAACTTGTCTGGAGCAGGGAATAGAGGAGAGAGAGGGAGAGAGAGCGAGAGAGGGAGAGATAGAGAAAGAAAAAAAAAAAAAAAAGGGAGGGGGAGAGCCTAACAAATCCCCTGATTGCCCCATCTACCCCTAACTGAGGGATCATCCCAACTATTGAGCCTACTCTGACTAAGTAGGGGCTACTCCTTCTGATGCTAGTAGGTCAAGGGATAAAAATAATTTCTCGGCTGCGTGTGCCTCCAGAAAGAAATGTACTGCTTCATTCACTGTTACTTTAAGTTTAGCTGGATAGATTATAGTCGCATTTAATCCAGAGTTGATAAATTTAGTACATATGGGTGCTAGATCTCTCCTCTTGGAGGCTGTTTCAGCCGAGAAATCCTGGAAGATGAGGATCTTAGCCCCATTGATGATAAGAGGTTGAGTTTTACGAAAATGTTGTAAAAGAGAAACTTTGTCTTGGTAATTGAGTATTTTTACAATGACCGGTCTAGGCCTACTAGCGTTTTTATTGACTGTGGTGATCCCAGCCTATGAGCCCTCTCTACCAAAATACTATGATATGAAGGTGGAAGTTTAAGAGCTGTCTTCAAAGTGTCAGAGACAAAAAAGGCTAGGTCCTCATATTGCTTCTCCTCTGGGAGACCTATTATTCTGATGTTATTTCTCCTACTGCAATTTTCTAGGTCTTCTAACCTCGAGAGAATTTTTTGAGTACTACTGCTAATATTATCAAGCTTGGAACCTTGTGACACTGCCAGATCTTCTAAATCAGACACTCTCTTCTCAGCCTCCTGCATTCTAGAAGAGAATTGTCTGATTTCTTGCGATAAGGAGGAAATATCCTGTTTGATTTCCAACCTTAAAGCATCAAATTTGGGAGAGAGGGCTTCAGAGATGCTGGCAACTAAGCTTTGAACATTTAATACTTCAGGTATGACTGTGTTTGATAGAGCTGATTGAACATCAGCTACTGGATCCTGTATACCCTTAAGTTTTTTATCCCTTTGTCTGCCTGACATTACTGGTGAAGATGTTTTGGCAGAAATGCCAAGAAACTTATCCATATACCAGTTATGGGAAGGTAAATATGTGAAGAAAAACATTTAAAAAAAAATAAAAAAAATTAGGTGTCTAGAAAATTAAGGTGTGTAGGTGAGAAGAAGAAGAGAAGAAAAAAAAAAAGGAAGGGGGAGAATTGGTGGCCCCTGTTAATGTGATTACAACGTATAGGTGCTTATAGATGCATCAAATCAGAAGTGGTAGGCTGTGTGTTATAGTGCCCAGATGTGCTACATGAGATTACGAATACTAATAAGGAATTGTGAAGAGAGAGGGAAAAAAAAAAAAATTGTGAAAGAGGGGAAAGATTGGTGGCCCTTAAATGTGATTACAACGGATAGGTGAAAATGCACCAAATCTTGGTGTGGTGGGCTGTGTGTTGTGGTGCCCTGAAATACTTAGGTGAGTAAAGAATACCACTACTGGTATGGAATTCGAATGAAAAAAAGAAGAAAAAAAAAGATAATTTTATTATCTTTTCCCTATGCGTGAGCAAATAGACTTTCCAGGGTGATTTCAGTGCTCAGTGTGTATAGATAGGCAACTGTTTTGCCAGTAATTCCAGAAGGGTTAAGAAGGGCTTTAATGCTTATGTCAACCCTATAGATTATTCATTTATTCAGTTGCCATTTTAAATTATAGTGGCCTTAATACTTTCAATCACTGAGTTAAGATGATTACAGAAGTAGTGACAGCTATAAACCAGTAAGACTCCTCCTAAATGCTAGGGGCACAAATTACCTGTGATCTTATTATAGTTTTATACTCTTATATTCAACACATGTAGAAAATAATACTACCAAGAATTGCGAGATGAGCTAAGATAGGGGACTATTGCCCGACTCTAGCCATAGAGTTGCAGCCTTACAATTAAATACCTTTTAACATGCGGTAGGCGGAAACTTTCGACCTCTGGGTAATGACAATTGTTAAGTAACATTAAATATCAGCCCATAGAACTGGTCCCAGATATATATGCAAAAGATTTTAGATTCTCAGAGGGGGTGAGGGAGAATTTGCTATTGATTGTTTTAAGCAAAGAAAGAGAAATGCAGAAAGTATCAGATTAAGTGCTTAAATATACCTGAGACAGCATTTGCCCCCTTTTACCCCTTTTCATTTATCCTTTCCAACCCCACCACTCATAGCTATCATGCCCCCCTTAAAAACTCAAAAATATTTATAAGCAGATATATACCTTTAGCATCTAGGGGGTTTAGCCAGTATTTTTTGCTGTAAAAAATAAAAAAAAATTGCCCTTCTTGCAGGTGTTGGTTTCTGCAATTAATTGTAGGCCAAAGAATTACTGCCTATACCCCAATTGAATGCTACCTTATAACTTTTAAATAACACTAAGCAGAGTGAGAAAAAAAAGTTCAATTCGCATGATCAAGTGAAACATTGACAGCATCAATTTTGCAACTGTTCTGCCTAAAACATGCAGATTTCAAAAATAACAACCAGGCCAGTTAAAGATGACCACATTGTAACTGTTTTATAAGAATAGAATTCATTGCTAGCACAGTAGCCAAATTCCAAGTCTCTAGGAAAAAATATAGCATCAAAGAAGCCACATATTAACTTATTTCTCTTTTCCAAGATCAGTAGTTTTTTGTGGTCTCTTAAACCCCATCTATGCTAGCAGTTCGCCAGTGACAGTCTCTTTTCCTTTCCTTCTTTTCTCTTCACCTCTTTCCCTTTTCTTTTTTAGTAGCCCCCTTCAAATGAGAGAAAAATATCCTCTTTCTGTTGTGTAATGCCCCTTTCAATAGACCTCTAAACAGCCTCAATTGTACTTTTAAAGTTCCATTTTTAAAGATCCTATAATAGGGTCCAGCGGACATTTATGAGAAAACATGCTAGGAAAGCAGTTCTGAGTGACTCACCCCCTCTTGCGCTAACTGCCCGCCCACCAGGATCTTCGCCAAGGTATAGATCCCTGTAGAGTGATTCAAGCTGCAGGAGAGCCGCCTTCAAGCCTTCCGCTACTCAGCTCCGTTCGTGACTCCGGCCTCGACTCCCCTCTCGAAGCAGCGGTGGGAGGGGAGAGAGGAGCGCCACACCAGGCACCAACAACAACGAGGAGAACGGACTCCACACCCGGTCCTCAATCCAAAATCGGACCCGACTCCCTCCCACGCAGCACCGGTGGGGGAGGGGGTGGGGCAAACGCCGGGCAACGGGAACGGCAGACCAGCAGTGGGGAAATCTTCAGCAGCACATCAGGTAAGGTTATGGGAGTGCGATACAAACTTAATCCCCGAGGTTGGCACGGGGGGGGGGAAGGGTTAGTAACCATGCAGCTAGCAAAACTCCTCCGGGAAAGGGAGAAAGGAAAGAAATGTCTTAGGGCCGAGATACAGGTGGTGTACCACACCCCTATCAAAACCAGGGGCCCGATCCGATATGCAGCGTCACCCGCAAAAGCCGGCAACGCCGAAATTTGCACTGGTTTGGTATCCTATATACGGCGTAACCTAGAAGTTACGCTTGTATATTTCTGCCGTCGCCCGTAGTTTTTTGGGCCATAGGCAGGTATACCAAACCAGCGCAGTTTGGTATCCAATATACAGCGTAAGGACTTACGTGAAATCTTACTCCATTTTCACCTCGCCACAAAATGCAGCCGTAGTAAGCCTTATGCTGTCTATTGGAGCCCCGTAACTCCCTAATCTACCTGCTAAATAAAACCTAACACCTAAAGCATGCGCAATGTCTATCTACCTGTCAACCGCGATCCCCCGCCGCAATCCCTAATAAAGTATTTAACCCCTAAACCGCCGCACACGGACCCCGCCGCCACCTACATTAAAAGTATAACCCCCTAATGTGATCCCCCTACACCGTCGCAAGCTACATTACATACCCCCTAAAGTGAGCCCCTTACACCGCCGCCATATATCTTACCTACCCCCTAAAGTGAGCCCCCTACCCCGCCGCCCTCTATTTTAAAAATATTAACCCCTAATTTAATCCCCCTACACCGCCGCCTACTATATTAACTATATTAACCCTAATTATATTAGGGTTAATATAGTTAATATCATTATTATATTATATATATTAACTATATTAACCCTAATTATATTAGGCTTAATATAGTTAATATCGTTATTATATATATATATATATATATATATATATATATATATATATATATATATTGTATAATAAACCTATCTAACTCTAACATCCCTAACTAAATTCTTATTAAAATAGATCTAATTAATATTAATATTATTAATTAAATTATTCCTATTTAAATCTAAATACTTACCTATAAAATAAACCCTAAGATAGCTACAATGTAATTAATAATTATATTGTATCTATTTTAGGGTTTATATTTATTTTACAGGTAACTTGGCATTTATTTTAACTAGGTAGAATAGCTATTAAATAGTTAATAACTATTTAATAGCTACCTAGTTAAAATAATTACCAATTTACCTGTAAAATAAATCCTAACCTAAGTTACAAATAGACCTACACTATCAATAAATTAAATAAACTACAAATATCTAAACTAAAATACAATAAAATAATCTAAACTAATTACAAAAAACAACAAACACTAAATTACAAAAAATAAAAAAAATATTACAAGATTTTTAAGCTAATTACACTTATTCTAACCCCCCTAATAAAATAATAAAGCCCCCCAAAATAAAAAAATGTCCCTACCCTATTCTAAATTAAAAATGCATGCCCCAAACAATTCAGCTCTTTTGCATTGAAATAAATATACAATACCCCCCCCCCACACTACAACCCACCACCCACATACCCCTATTCTAAACCCACCCAAACCCCCCTTAAAAAAACCTAACACTACCCCCCTGAAGATCTCCCTACCTTGTCTTCACCCAGCCGGGCCGAACTCTTCATCCGATCCGGGCGATGTCCAATCAAGCGGCAGTGAAGTCTTCTTCCATCCAGGCCATGTCTTCAATCAAGCGGCAGTGAAGTCTTCTCCCATCCGGCGATGTCTTCAAGCAAAGAGGCATCTTCAATCTTCTTTCTTCGCTCCTCTGCCGCGGAGCATCCATCCAGCACGACGACTGAACGCGGAATGAGGTACCTTTAAATGACGTCATCCAAGATGGTGTCCGTCAAATTCCGTTTGGCTGATAGAATTCTATCAGCCAATCGGAATTAAGGTACAAAAATCTGATTGGCTGATTCAATCAGCCAATCAGATTCAAGTTCAATCCAATTGGCTGATCTAATCAGCCAATCGGATTGAACTTGAATCTGATTGGCTGATTCAATCAGCCAATCAGATTTTTGTACCTTAATTCCGATTGGCTGATAGAATTCTATCAGCAAATCGGAATTCGACGGACGCCATCTTGGAGGACGTCATTTAAAGGTACCTCATTCCGCGTTAGGGTTATGTGGGTGGTGGGTTGTAGTTGGGGGGGGGTATTGTATATTTATTTCAATGCAAAAGAGCTGAATTCTTTGGGGCATGCCCCGCAAAAGGCCCTTTTAAGGGCTGGTAAGGTAAAAGAGCTTTGAACTTTTTTAATTTAGAATAGGGTAGGGAAATTTTTTTATTTTGGGGGCTTTATTATTTTATTAGGGGGCTTAGAATAGGTGTAATTAGCTTAAAAATCTTGTAATATTTTTTTTATTTTTTGTAATTTAGTGTTTGTTTTTTTTGTAATTAGTTTAGATTATTTTATTGTATTTTAGTTTAGATATTTGTAGTTTATTTAATTTATTGATAGTGTAGGTGTATTTGTAACTTAGGTTAGGATTTATTTTACAGGTAAATTGGTAATTATTTTAACTAGGTAGCTATTAAATAGTTATTAACTATTTAATAGCTATTCTACCTAGTTAAAATAAATGCCAAGTTACCTGTAAAATAAATATAAACCCTAAAATAGATACAATATAATTATTAATTGCATTGTAGCTATCTTAGGGTTTTTTTTTATAGGTAAGTATTTAGATTTAAATAGGAATAATTTAATTAATAATATTAATATTAATTAGATCTATTTTAATAAGAATTTAGTTAGGGATGTTAGAGTTAGATAGATAGGTTTATTATACTTAATATATATGTATATATATATATATATATATATATAAAATATAATAACGATATTAATATAATTAGGGTTAATATAGTTAATATATATAATATAATAACTATATTAACTATATTAACCCTAATATAATTAGGGTTAATATAGTTAATATAGCTGGCGTCGGTGTAGGGGGATTAGATTAGGGGTTAATCTATTTAATATAGGTGGCGGAGGTGTAGGGGGATTAGATTAGGGGTTAATCTATTTAATATAGGTGGCGGCGGTGTAGGGGGATTAGATTAGGGGTTAATCTATTTAATATAGGTGGCGGCGGTGTAGGGGGATTAGATTAGGGGTTAATACATTTATTATAGGTGGCGGCGGTGTAGGGGGACTTAGATGCAAAAGAGCTGTTTACTTTGTGACAATGCCCCGCCAAAAGCCCTTTTAAGGGTTGGCAATAGAGCTGTTTACTTTGGGGTAATGCCACGCAAAAAGCCCTTTTCAGGGCTATTTGTAGGGTTAGACTTAGGTTTAGTGGTAGGGATAGTTTAGTATTTTAGGGGTTAATTAATTTAATATAGGTGGCGGCGGTATAGGGGGTTTAGATTAGGGTTTAATTAATTTAAAATAGGTGGCGGCGGTATAGGGGGATTATATTAGGGGTTAATTATTTAATATAGCTGACGGCGGGGTAGGAGCTCACATTAGGGGGTAGGTAATGTAGGTGGCGGCAGTATAGGGGCTCACATTAGGGAGTAGCTAATGTAGGTGGCGGCGGGGTAGGAACTCACATTAGGGGGTAGTTAATGTAGGTGGCGGCGGGGTCCGGGTGCGGCGGTTTAGGGGTTAATAACTTTATTAGGTGGCGGCGGGGTCCGGGAGCGGCGGTTTAGGGGTTAATACATTTATTGTTAGGATAGTGAGGGGGGTAGCGGATAGAGGGTTAGAGATGTCGGGCTATGTTAGGGAGGCGTGTTAGACAGTACGTGATATTTTATACTTTAGTCAGGTTTTGTAGGCGCCGGCAGTTTCTTAAGTGCCGTAAGTCACTGGCGACTCCAGAAATTTGTGCTTACGCAGATTTCTGGACATCGCTGGTTTTTTCGACTTACGGCACTTTAGCCTCTGACGGCGCAGTATATGGGATAGCTCGAGTTGCGAGCTGAAACTGCGGGCGGCGGGTGTTCCCTCGCTTGCGCCACAAACTACGATCTTTATCGGATCGCGCCCCAGGTGAGTCAGTTAATACAGACAAAGTAGGCTCAAGGCATATACCAGTGGGTTGGTAGTCCACCGGGTAGGGTTCCAGAGACGTTTTTACTAACTGTGGGTATATCCACGGCCAAGAATTGCAGGACTGGAGGTGTGAGCTCAGCAACACCTGTCTGACTCCTCCTCCACCGGAACCTCCAGAGCCTAGAGCATGCAATTTTAAGCAACTTTCTAACTTACTCCTATTATCTATTTTTCTTCGTTCTCTTGCTATCTTTATTTTAAAAAGAAGGCATTTAAGGTTTATTTGGTTAAAGGGACACTGAACCCAAATTTTTTCTTTCGTGATTCAGATAGAGCATGACATTTTAAGCAACTTCCTAATTTACTCCTATTATCAAATTTTCATCTTTCTCTTTGTATCTTTATTTGAAATGCAAGAATTTAAGTTTAGATGCCGGCCCATTTTTGGTGAACAACCTGGGTTGTCCTTGCTGATTGGTGGATAAATTCATCCACCAATAAAAAAACTGCTGTCCAGAGTCCTGAACCAAAAAAAAAAAAAAAAGCTTAGATGCCTTCTTTTTCAAATAAAGATAACAAGAGAACGAAGAAAAATTGATAATAGGAGAAAATTAGAAAGTTGATTAAAATTGCATGCTCTATCTGAATCATGAAAGAAAATATTTGGGTTCAGTGTCCCTTTAAGAACTCTGGACAGCATTTTTTTATATTGGTGGATGAATTTATCCACTAATCAGCAAGAACAACCCAGGTTTTTCACCACAAATGGGCTGGCATCTAAACTTACATTCTTGCATTTCAAATAAAGATACCAAGAGAATAAAGAAAATTTGATAATAGGAGTAAATTAGAAAGTTGCTTAAAATTTCATGCTCTATCTGAATCACAAAAGAACATTTTTGAGTTCAGTGTCCCTTTAAGTAGAAGTTTCACCTTCTAACAAACTCAGTACTTCCTCATTGATTTTTCCTAAATAATCTACAGATGTTGCAAACCCCTATTTGCAATATCTTTCTTATATTATTCTAATCTATAGTTAAATGTACAACTTTATAAAATTATTATTCAATTTTATATCCCACTTAGCTATTTATGTAGCAACAGACTTTTTTTAAAAAAAATTACTTTAGCTTTTAAAAAAGCTTTATAAGTATATTTAGATTTTATTTAGCTTTCTATAAAGCTTATGAGGTAAAATATATCCAATCGTTTCTTTTTTTTTTAACAACTTAAGCTTTGAAAAAAGCTGTTAAAAATAAAAAACAACAGGCTTATCTTTAGCTTTTAAAAAAGCTTTTGGATAGAATAGCTAATGATGCTAAAAAATTAAACTAAATACAATGGGCCCCATCCGATATGGCGACGCCAAATTTTGCGCGGGTTTGGTATCACATATACGGCGTAACATAGAAGTTACGCTCGTATATTTCTGCCTTCGCCCGTAGTTTTTCTACCCATAGGCTAACATACAAAACCCGCGCAGTTTGGTATCCAATAAACAGCGTAAGGACTTACGTGGCGAAAATTGAGAAATCTTACTCCATTTTCATCTTGCCACAAAATGCAGGCGTAGCAAGCCTTGCGCTGAGTATTGGAGCACCATAACTCCCTAAAATGCCTGCAAAATAAAACCTAACACCTAACTCATGCGCAATGTCTATCTACCTGTCAACCGCAATCCCCCATCGCATTCCCTAATAAAGTGTTTAACCCCTAAACTGCCGCTCCCGGACCCCCCGCCAGCTACATTAAATGTATTACCCCCTAAACTGAGCCCCCTACACTGCCGCCACCTATATTAACTATATTAACCCCTAATCTGACCCGCCTACACCGCCACCACCTATATTAACTATATTAACCCCTAATCTGAGCCCCCTACACCGCTGCCACCTATATTAACTATATTAACCCCTAATCTGAGCCCCCTACACCGCCGCCACCTATATTAACTATATTAACCCGTTATCTGACCCGCCTACACCGCCGCCACCTATATTAACTATATTAACACCTAATCTGACCCCCCTACACCGCCGCCACCTATATTAACTATATTACCCCCTAAACCTAAGTCTAACCCTAACACCCCCTAACTTAATTATTATTTAAATAAATCTAAATAATATTAATATTATTAACTAAATTATTCCTATTTAAAACTAAATACTTACCTATAAAATAAACCCTAAGATAGCTACAATATAATTAATAATTACATTGTAGCTATTTTAGGGTTTATATTTATTTTACAGGTAACTTTGTATTTATTTTAACTAGGTACAATAGCTATTAAATAGTTAATAACTATTTAATAGCTACCTAGTTAAAATAATTACAAAATTACCTGTAAAATAAATCCTAACCTAAGTTACCATTACACCTAACACTACACTATCAATAAATTAATTAAATAAACTAAAATTATCTAAACTAAAATACAATTAAATAAACTAAACTATATTACAAAAACAAACACTAAATTACAAAAAATTAAAAAATATTACAAGAATTTTAATCTAATTACACCTAATCTAAGCTACCTAATAAAATAAAAAAGCCCCCCCAAAATAATAAAATTTCCCTACCCTAAACTAAATTACAAATAGCCCTTAAAAGGGCCTTTTGCGGGGCATTGCCCCAAAGTAATCAGCTCTATTACCAGCCCATAAAAGGGCCTTTTGCGGGGCATTGCCCCAAAGTAATTTAGTGTTTGTTTTTTTTGTAATATAGTTTAGTTTATTTAATTGTATTTTAGTTTAGATAATTGTAGTTTATTTAATTAATTTATTGATAGTGTAGTGTTAGGTGTAATGGTAATTTAGGTTAGGATTTATTTTACAGGTAAGTTTGTAATTATTTTAACTAGGTAGCTATTAAATAGTTATTAACTATTTAATAACTATTTTACCTAGTTAAAATAAATACAAAGTTACCTGTAAAATAAATATAAACCCTAAAATAGCTACAATGTAATTATTAATTATATTGTAGCTATCTTAGGGTTTATTTTATAGGTAAGTATTTAGTTTTAAATTGGAATAATTTAGTTAATAATATTAATATTATTTAGATTTATTTAAATAATAATTAAGTTAGGGGGTGTTAGGGTTAGACTTAGGTTTAGGGGGTAATATAGGTGGCGGCGGTGTAATGGGCTCAGATTAGGGGTTAATATAGTTAATATAGGTGGCGGTGGTGTAGGGGGGTCAGATTAGGGGTTAATATAGTTAATATAGGTGGCGGCGGTGTAGGGGGCTCAGATTAGGGGTTAATATAGTTAATATAGGTGGCGGCGGTGTAGGGGGGTCAGATTAGGGGGTAATACATTTAATGTAGGTGGCGGCGGTTTAGGGGTTAATACTAGGATAGGTTTATTGCGGTGTGGGCTATGGCGGTTTAGGGGTTAATAATTAGGCTTATTGCGTTGTGGGGTTTTGTCGGTCTAGGGGTTAATACATTTATTGTTAGGAGTGAGAGGGGGGATTGTGGATAGAGGGGTATACGTGTCGGGCTATTTTTGGGAGGCGTGTTAGACAGTTACAGGAGATTTAAGACTTTAGTTATTTTTTTTAGGCGGCGGCAGTTTCTAAAGTGCCGTAGGTTACTGGCGACTCCAGAAATTTGTACTTATGCTTATTTCTGGACATCGCTAGTTTGTCCGACTTACGACACTTTAGCAACTGTCGGCGCCGTATATGTGATAGCACGATGTGCGAGGTGAAACTATGGGGGGCGCAGGTTTCCACGCTTGCGCCGAAACCTGTACCGTATATCGGATCGTGCCCAATGTTTTGCTATTAAACTAACTGATCTCTCTCTACAACAACTCTCCTCACAGACTGCTTTTTCCTAACTGCATCAGATAATGTTTTAACTTATTATTTAAATTAACTAACCAGCACGAGGAAGGGGTATGGTTAGTCGCGAGCGACACACGCGATTTGCCACGAGCGAGAGGCGTGGTTTTCCACAAACATGCAGTGTTTGATTGACACTGACATATATGTTAATTCCTATGCCCCTAAAATATTTTCGGAAGTTGGGATCGGCAATTTCCGTAACTCCGCCCACACATAATTTATACTGTTACAATGCATAGTTACTGTACCAATAATGTAGACACTGAAAAAATAAGCATTAATAAAAATCATGTACAAACTGACACTTATACATACACTACCTATCAAGTGTGAATACTGTGGGTGGTTGACGGTTAAGGGATTAGGGGGTTAATTACGTTATTATTTTGCAATGTGGGGTTTTGCGGTGTATGTGTTAATACTTTGTGTGGGAGGTTTTTTTGTTATACTTCATGCGGGCATTTTTTTTTGAGTTTTTTAATACTTGATGTGGGCGGTTAGTTTTTTTTTTAATACTTGATTAGTTTTTGCTTTTGTAATGCTCTGTTTGCCTTCGCTGCATCCTGGTGGATTCCGAAAATGGCAGGGTGGTGAAAGAATCCATCACCCTGCCATTTTCATAATTCACCTGGATGCAGCGAAGCTGCATCCAAGTGAATTCTTTTGTCCTTGCGCTGCCAACTGCAGACGGCGACAGACATTACAAATGCAATTATAGTATAGACTAGTGCTAAAGCCTGTGTACATGGGCCAATTTTTTAGGTACCGCGGTTCCAACCCTTGCTCCCTCTCTCTCCCCCCTCTCTGTTGCGCTCTCTCTCTCTCTCCCCCCTCTCTTTTGAGTTCTCTCTCTCCCCCTTATTTTGCCCTCTCCCCCCTCTTTTGCTCTCTCTCCCCTTTTTTGCTCTCTCTCTCCCCTCTTGTGCTCTCTCTCCCCCCTCTTTTGCTCTCTCTCTCCCACCTCTTTTGCTCGCTCTCTCTCTTCCCCCCTCATCTGCTCTCTCCCCCCTCTTGCTCCCTCTCGCCCCCTTTTGCTCTCTCTCTCCCCTATTTTGCTCTCTCCCCCCTCTTTTGCTCTCTCTCTCCCCCTCTTTTCTCTCTCTCTCCCCCCTCTTTTGCGCTCTCTCTCTCCCCCCCTCTCTTTTGCTCTCTCTCCCCCCTCTTTTGCGCTCTCTCTCTCGCCCCCCCTCTCTTTTGCTCTCTCCCCCTCTCTTTTGCTCTCTCTCCCCCCTCTCTTTTGCTCTTTCTTCCCCTCTCTTTTGCTCTCTCTCTCCCCCTCTCTTTTGCTCTCTATTCCCCTCTTTTGCACTCTCACTTCCCCTCTTTTGCGCTGTCTCCCCCTTCTCTTTTGCGCTCTCTCCCCTCTATTTTGCACTCTCTCTCCCCCTCTTTTGTGCACTCTCTCTCCCCCCTCTCTTTTAAACTCTCTCTCCCCCCCTCTCTTTTGAGCTCTCTCTCCCCCCTCTCTTTTCTTTTCTATGTGCTGACTCTCCCCCTCTTTTGCTCTCTCTCTCCCCTTTTTTGCTCTCTCTCTCCCCTCTTGTGCTCTCTCTCCCCCCTCTCTTTTAAACTCTCTCTCCCCCCCTCTCTTTTGAGCTCTCTCTCCCCCCTCTATTTTGAGCTCTCTCTCCCCCCCTCTCTTTTCTTTTCTATGTGCTCACTCTCCCCCCTCTTTTGCTCTCTCTCTCTCCCCTTTTTTGCTCTCTCTCTCCCCTCTTGTGCTCTCTCTCCCCCCTCTTTTGCTCTCTCTCTCCCACCTCTTTTGCTCTCTCTCCCCTCTTTTGCTCGCTCTCTCTCTCCCCCCCTCATCTGCTCTCTCCCCCCTCTTGCTCTCTCTCGCCCTCTTTTGCTCTCTTTCTCCCCTATTTTGCTCTCTCCCCCTCTTTTGCTCTCTCTCTCCCCCCTCTTTTGCGCTCTCTCTCTCTCCCCCCCCCCTCTCTTTTGCTCTCTCTCCCCCTCTTTTGCACTCTCTCTCTCCCCCCCTCTCTTTTGCTCTCTCTCCCCCTCTCTTTTGCTCTCTCTCCCCCCCTCTCTTTTGCTCTGTCTTCCCCTCTCTTTTGCTCTCTCTCTCCCCCTCTCTTTTGCTCTCTCTTCCCCTCTTTTGCACTCTCTCTTCCCCTCTTTTGCGCTCTCTCCCCCTTCTCTTTTGCGCTCTCTCCCCCTCTCTTTTGCACTCTCTCTCCCCCTCTTTTGTGCACTCTCTCTCCCCCCTCTCTTTTAAACTCTCTCTCCCCCCCCTCTCTTTTGAGCTCTCTCTCCCCCCCTCTCTTTTGAGCTCTCTCTCCCCCCCTCTCTTTTCTTTTCTATGTGCTGTGTAGCACAGTGTTGGGCTCTTTTATGAGCCTATTGAGTTTACATAAGTACTGAGCTTTCAATTGATGTGTGAGGTATAGCGGAGCATTGCGCTCTTTTATTAACTTTTTAAAGCCTCGCGACGCTTGTAACCGATCCTCACGCGACTACTTGTGCCGGTCTGGAGTCAGCTGTTTCGCGCTGCTGTTTACGGAGGTACGCGTGCGAAGTCTATGCTGAGGCCAAGTGTGTGGGTGCGCTGTGCGCTGAGACCAAGTGTGTGGGTGCGCGTGCGAGGTGAGGTGCGCGTGCGAGGACGTCAATCTAAGACCAAGTGTATGGGTGCGCGGGTGCACGTGCAAGGTCTATTGTCAGCTGTGCGCTGAGGCCAAGTGTGTGGGTGCGCGTGCGAGGTCTATTGTCAGCTGTGCGCTGAGGCCAAGTGTGTGGGTGCGCGTGCGAGGTGTATTCTCAGCTGTGCGCTGCTGCTGCACGGAGGTGCGCGTGCGAGGAGGTCAATCTAAGGCCAAGTGTGTTTATCTCTACTGCGCATGACGGCTTCAGACAAACACACTTGGCCTTTTATAATATAGGATGGCTATATAATGAATTATCTGATACACTGCTGTCTGTGATATCAGCAGCACATTACACAGATTTTTTAGTTTATCAGTGTCTGATTATGCAGCCTTGTCTCAGTATTATGCGTTATGTTAGAATTTGTTTGCATTAAAATTTTTGGGGAAATTAGAGTTAACACAGGATCGGAAACAAATGTTTTGTTGTTGCTATCTCTATCATACTATGTTCTCTGATAAGTTGCACTTGAATGCTACTCATTTTATCACCAATGCCTACAGTCCTTGTATCTTCAACAGTTAGCGGCTCATCTGTCAGTATCATTACTCTCTTTTTTCTAGGGGGGGGTAAAAAATGATCTTGCATCAGGGCCCTCTGTTCATTAGGTCTGTCACTGCTCTAACAGATGTGAACAGGGACATTATAGGTATAGTGGACATGTGTGTTTGTTGGGTTATATATTTCTCTAATTTTTATTAGTGTAAAAGTGCTTATTAATGTTTTAACGTTAACTGATTGAGCAGGGGGGCGTATGTATCTGTTTGACAATGTTGTTTACTAATGTCCTCCTCTTTGGTGGGTTAATGTCATTGTGTTTTGCTCATACGCAGGGTTAAATTTTGCAACGTTTTTGGGTTACTCATTAATAAATAGCATTTTTTAGCCGTGTAAATTACTAAATGAAAAATGTAAATGTGTTATTAAAGGGATATGAAACAGTTTTTTTTCATGATTTACATAGAGCAGAAGTAACATTCTAATTTCTACTATTATCAATTATCCTCTATCCAAATCATGAAAGAAAACATTTGGGTTTCATATCCCTTTAAAGGGACACTGAACCCAATTTTTTTCTTTCATAATTCAGATAGAGCATGACATTTTAAGCAACTTTCTAATTTACTCCTATTATCAAATTTTCTTCGTTCTCTTGCTATCTTTATTTTAAAAGCAGGAATGTAAATCTTAGCAGCCATCCCATTTTAGGTTCAGCACCATGGATAGTGCTTGCTTATTGGAGGCTTACATTTACCCACCAATAAGCAAGCATAACCCAGGTTCTCAACCAAAAATGGGCCGGCTCCTATGCATCACATTCCTGCTTTTTAAATAAAGATAGCAAGAAAAGAAAAAATGATAATAGGAGTAAATTAGAAAGTTGCTTAAAATTGCATGCTCTATCTTAATCATGAAAGAAAAATTTTGCGTTTAGGGTCCCTTTAAGTATAGATAATTTGTATTTGGCACATGTTAAGCAAAGGGCCACCAAAGCAATAAGAAAAAGTGAATAAAAATGGCTGTGATCAGCTTAAAAACGGCTCATAATTGTCAAATGATTGTGATCAACCCCATTTTTTCATACAAAATGAACGCATGTGACACCATACATGTTTTCTTACTGGCATTACTTGTCATTTTAAATAAAAGTTTGCGGTATTCTGCATGTTTTTCAATGGGAGGACAGTGGGAAGTAATACCCAAACATGACCACTAGATGGCAGATAGTGTTAAGGTTGTAAAAAAACAAACAAAAGGTGTTTCAAAGATAAAGAAATGTAAAACAAATCTGAAGTATATAAATAATTACTTTTTATTTGTATTGAGACAGAAATGTATCCTACTTTTGCCTAATGCCTATTTCTTGTATTACATTTTTTATACAGTTGGAATAATTAGAAGGAAAACACTGCATATAAATATTATTTTCTTGCGTAAATGTAATTATTTGCAATGTTTATTCTTACAAAGAAACCAGATCACAGGAATACATACTTATTTGCATGTTGTACAGTACATACAAATTGCTTAACATTTAGAAATAGAGAATAAAAGAAAGCAGGGCTGCTGAAAATAAGCCTTAAATTGCTATATCACAGCTGTGGCACAAGAACTATTAACCTAGCATCTGTCAGGGAGAAATGCGGCCTCCAATTGGTTAATATAACTAAGTAGGATGAAGAGACACCGCTGTAACCTTTACATATGAGACCTGAGGAAGATTTGCTTACTTTTTGGTACATTGTTTTCCTCCTAGTTACCTCCCACCTACTTACTACAGTTGGATCATGTGATTGCCACAGTTGGGTTTTTAAAGGGACTTTAAACACTTTGAGATGGTAATATAAAATGATAAGTTGTATATATAAAAAAAAACTCTGCAGTTTTTTTAATTATTTATTTTGTCCCCCTTTTCTGTAATTCCATGCTCAAATTGTGACTTTTTCAGTTCCTGTTAGAAATGGAAGTGCACTGTTATATTTCACACAGCCATTGGCTGCACACTCTAGTGGCCTATTTATACCTGTAGCACCACAATATTCCCCCTGTGTAGATGCTTACGGCAGGTAGGGACCTAATTCTATGAATAAACTGGTCACAGGTAGCAGGTTAGACAAAAAGTCAGGCGTTCCCAAAAGTAGGCTGTATTCCAAGTGAAACAGCTTACCCCTCTTGAAGAAGACATATGGTCCTGGATGCGGTATACCAAGGGCAAATAGAGGGAACTACTGTCAAAAATCTATCAGATCATAATCTGAATTGAGTCCCTCCGGCTATCTAGTTTTTAATTTAAAGATCTAAAAGACCTCTCTTTTGGCCAACACAGGGTCATAATTTTTTCAATACATGACCATCTGAAAGTGTCCGAACTTTTGTTGTGTGTCTGTGTGAAATGCTGTACCAATGGAGTACTAGCAGTACCACTTTTAAAACTGGAAAGGTGTTCCCTGACCCTAGATCTCACCTCACGTGTGGTGAGACCTACGTACTGCTTTTCACACTCTACACACGTTATCCGATAAACAACAAAAGAGGATCTACAGTTTAGACATGATGATCTAAACCATTCTCCTATCTGTACCTTTTCACAGGCCACACATGTGCGGCTGTGACATTTGTACATGCCTTTCGAAACCAACCAAGATGACTCCCTCTGAGTTCTCAAAGGGAGTTTTGTCGGGGGTACCATATTGCCTATGGTCCTATTCCGTTTATAGGCAAACCTACAACTTTTGGAGGTTAAATGAGCCAATCCATCATCAGCTCTTAGGATCGAGAAATGTTTTTTTATTATATCACAAATACGGTGATATTGTTCGGAATAATCGGTAATAAACAGAAGGTTTTCTCCCACAAATTGGACTTTTGTTTGTTTTGGGCTCAGTAAATCACTTCTTTTTAATTTATTTTCACTCTGCTAAAGTAGAGCTGATTATATCTTTACGATAACCTCTTTCCTCAAGACGTTTAGAAAGTTTTAGAGATTCATGCTGAAATGTTACACCATCCGGGCAGTTTCGCCTTAGGCAAATAAACTGCCCCATCGCAATACCCGTTAATACACTCTTTGGGTGGCAACTGAATGTGTGCAAAAGGGTATTCCCAGAAATCGGCTTTCTATAAACAGTAGTGGAAATGTTCTCGCCACAAATACCAGTTGTTTTTTTTTTGTTTTTTTTCATATTTTTTTTATATATGTATTATTTTATTCATTAAATATACAAAGTAACAATGTACACATTAATTGATCACCTCAACAAGAGATACAAATTTGGTAATACATGATAATAATATAACATAACAACTGCTACTAATCCCCATCAACATCATGAAAACAAAAACAACAAACAAACAAGCAAAACAAAAACAAGAACAAAACAAAACAAAACAAAAAAAAAGGCCCCCCCAATTGAGAACCTCCCCAGTCTGCACTTTCAGCGAATTTACAGAATTTCTCTACTAAATTCCCCCCTCAAGACTGCATTTTGAATCCATAAGGAATTCTTGAAGGGAGAAATAAGTCGCCTTTGCACCTCTATTGGATTTGAGAGTATGTAATTACTCCATGTATTAAAAAAAGAATCAATTTCGCTTTCTACTAATATTGAGGTTTCATATTGTTCCAGAATTAGTTTATTATCTAACATATTAAGGAGCGAGGATAACGCTGGTTTTTTGTTGGATTTCCAGGAGGAGAAGACAACATTTCTTGCGCATAGTATTATAAAGTTAATAAATTTAACATTCTCTTCCCTATCCCTGTATTCCTTCAAAAAAACAATATCAGGCTTATCCAGCACCACTGCATACCTTAGTACTTTAGAGATCCAATAAGTTACTTTACGCCAAAATTGATGTACCTTAGGGCATGCCCAAATACAATGGATCAGATTGGCGTTAGGACATCTACACCGGGCACATTCATAGACTTGAGTCTTATTCCATCTACCTAGATCCTCTGGGGTAATATATACTCTGTTGATTAACTTAATATGAGATTCCCCGCCAGGATAATGTGGGGTAGCAGCCCATGCCCTAGCAACACTCATAACGATTGTCTTAATCTCTATTTCAGGGATATCTGCAGCCCATTTTTCTCACATTCGTTCCATGGCTATCTGTTTTGTATGGGCAGATATTTAGAACATTGAAAATTAATATTCTGAGCCCTACAAAATTTTTGCCATGCTAGTATAGGGTTTTTAAAAGTATACATCTTATTAAGCACTGAAGGCCAGGCTTTTGATTCATGTGCACCAATGCTTTTAACGAATAAGGTTTAAAAAAATCACTTTCTACATCCCGCAAGGCAAATGCCCATTTTTCCGTTAACCAATCTGGAACAATCTTTATCAAACATGAAAGATTATACTTTTGAAATGAGGGAAGGCTCAGGCCGGCTTGTTCTTTCGACTGACTTAATCTTTTCAAAGATAATTTTGGTTTATGATTGCCCCATAGAAAACGCCCAAGGGCAGTATTTAGCTGTTTTATATCTGCTTTTTGAAGAAAAAGAGGAATGTTTTGCATTACATATAATAAT
Organism: Bombina bombina; assembly: GCF_027579735.1. Taxonomy (NCBI): domain Eukaryota; kingdom Metazoa; phylum Chordata; class Amphibia; order Anura; family Bombinatoridae; genus Bombina; species Bombina bombina. The sequence continues at coordinate 1,388,933,268 of NC_069500.1, forward strand.
TTAGGTAGCGCAATCATCTTAATTAGATTTATTTTAGCTGCCAGTGTAAGAGGAAAAGAAGCCCACTTTAGCATATCCTGCATAATTTTCTGAATCACACCTGAGAAGTTTGCCCTATACCATTCCTCAGGGTAGATTGAAACGCTAATTCCTAAATATTTTATATTTTTGACTTCTTTAAACGGTGATGCCAGGTATGACTCTCTGGTGCGATTTATCCAATGAATTTCTGATTTTTTTGAGTTTATTGCATAGCCAGAAAAGGATCCGAATACTTCAAGTAGGCTCAATAAAATCGGCACATTATCACAAGAATTGGAAAGAAAAACAAGCAAATCATCCGCATATAATGATATTTTCATCTCTGAATTCCCCACTTTTATCCCCTTAATGGCCTTGCGTAGAGCAATTGCTAGCGGTTCAATACTAAGGTTGAACAAAAGCGGGGACAGAGGGCAGCCTTGACGGGTACCGCAATATAATTGGAAAAATTCTGTGCATACCCCGTTAACTATTAATGCAGATCTCGGTTTGTCATATAGTGCCTGAATAAATGATAGAAAAGGGCCTTTAAAGCCAAATTGTTCTAATGTAAAGCCTAAATGCGCCCATCTGATGGAGTCAAAGGCTTTTTCAGCATCTAGTGCAATAATTGCTTTATCTTCTGACTCCATTTCATGTAATTTCTTTCTTGTGTTATAATGGTCTACTGTGAGCAACAATTTCCTCAAATTCAAAAACGAGGTTCTAGCTTTTAAGAATCCTGTTTGATCAGAATGGATTAGCTTGGGAAGCACTTTCTGAAGCCTAGATGCCAGGATACTTGCTAGAAGCTTGTAATCCGTGTTCAGCAATGAAATTGGGCGATATGAATCCACTTTTTCTACATTCTTGCCCTTTTTCGGAACTAGGACAATTAGAGAGGCACTGAAATTGGCGGATATTGGGTGGCCCTGAACATAATATGCATTGAATAAAGCATGTAGAGGATCTATCACTTGATCTGACAAAATTTTATAAAATTCAGCTGGAAATGTGTCAGGGCCCGCCGCTTTATTAAGACTGCACTCTTTAATCGCCTGATTAATTTCCTCTTTATTAATAGGTGAGCGCATAAGCTTAACATCCTGAGCATCTAAACACGGTACCTTGCAAGAATTCCAAAAAACATTTTTATTAACTTCATTAATATCTCTAGGGAGAAAGATCTGTTTATAATATTCAAGAAATTCAGCACTAATATCAGATGATTTGGTTAATCTTCTATCTTTAGACGATATTGCCGCAATATAATTAGAGCCTCGATTTTGTTTTACTAAATTGGCTAAATTTTTCCCTATCTTGCCCCCATATTTATATAACCGAGCATTAGACCGCATAAGATCACCAGCGGCTTTTTGTTGAAGAAAGATTTCTCTTTCTTTTTTTGTTTAAGAATATCTCTTCCAGTTAACTGAAGATGCGTCCTGTAAATATGCATTATAAGCATTAGCTAGCTGATTAGTAAGATGCACATCCCGGATCTGCGTCTTTTTCAAAACTTTATATAGATAGGCTTTAACTTCTCCCCGTAAAACCGCCTTAGAAGCTTCCCAATAAATCTCCGAACTGGCAACTGACTTAGCGTTATTATGTTCAAATTTCTTCCAAGCATCTATTAGCCAGTTCTGAAATTTGCAGTTTGCAAACAAATATTTTGGGAAAGAATACACTGGGGCACTTTTTACAAAGCCACTCACTGGTAACAAGAGTGAGATTGGGGCATGATCAGAGATGATAATGTCTCTTATATCTACTACTGCTGACCCCATTAATTTTTTGTTAATTAATATATAATCTATACGGGAAAGAGTTTTAAAGGTATTAGATTTACAGGTATAGCCCTTTGTCTCAGGATTTTGCATTCGCCATACATCCTTTAAGTTTAGAGCATTTCTAAACTTCCTAAAGAGAGTAATAGCCTGTTTTTCTCTTCCGGCCCTCTTCCTTTTAAGTGGCCATCTATCTAAGGGGTATTTTGCGATTAGATTAAAATCGCCTGCAACTATCAACTTACTTTCTATAAACTGCGATAATTTACCCTGCAATTTCTCCCAAAATTTGCGTATATGTCTATTAGGACCATACACATTACATAAGACATAACTTTGGCCTTTTATGACCATCTGTACAATTATAAACCTGCCCTCAGCATCTATCTCCATCTACGTAATCTTATACTCCAGATTTTTATGCAGCAATATTGCTACCCCACATTTTCTGACAGTGCCTGCTGAGGCAATTACTTCGCCTACCCAACCTGTTCGTAACTTCGCTTCATTTTGAACGATATAAGTTTCCTGAAGGAATGCAACATTACATCTCAATTTTTTAAGGTTTTTAATAATCATTTTTCATTTAATTGGGGAGGTTATACCTCTGACATTCCATGATATTAAATCAATGTTCATGCTATTTGTCATTCTAGCATTAAGAAATCGTACTCAGCAATTTCATTTCCCAAATAATAAGCGAAAGTGCAAGCTCGGGGAGGCATCCAGGGGGGAGAAGAAAAAAAAAATACTTAAAACCATCGCCTGATATATATTTCATTAATATTGTGTATTTTCTGGCCTACTGCCGCCATACCAGACAGAACCTTTCTTATTCATGTTCTTCTAAAAACTTGTTTGCCTCTTGTTGTGTATTTAATATGTGCCAGATATTATCTTTAAGTACCTTAATTCTAGCGGGGTATAGAAGGAAAGCTTCATATCCTTTCTTGATGATACGAGTACAAAGGGGGGCCATAATCTTACGGCGATTAGTCGTTTCCATTGAATAGTCCTGGAAGAGGAATAATTTACCTCCCTCCAATGTAACCTCTTTCTTTTTACGATATGCATTTAATAAGTCAACTTTATCTTGGAAATTTAGCATGTTAACAATTATAGGTCTGGCTATCTTACTCCCATCTGAACGGAATCTTTCCTGTCCAATTCTATGGATTCTTTCAACTACAAGCTGCCTCTTCTGTCCCGGCAATTCTAGTAATAGAGGGAGTTTTTCCATAAATTATTTTTTCAAATCTAAGTACTCTATTGTTTCTAGGACACCAATAATTCTAAGGTTATTTCTCCTAGATCTGTCCTCCAAATAATCTATCCTATCCTGCAATTATTTTACAGTAGATCTATAAAAGCTTGTATCCTGATCTGCTGTGTTCATTCTATCTTCAATGTCTGAAATACGTAGTTCGGCTGCTTCAATCCTATTATTAAAGGAATGAATCTCATTTGTCAATGAGAGCATATCTTGTCTTATCTGATCAAATTGTGGAGTCATTGCATCATAAATAGCTTTAACCAAGGCTTGTGAGTCTATATCCGACTTGGGCAGACTATTCTCTTCCACAATAGTCTCCTGTAATATAGCACTTGTTTTACCCTTTTTATCTTTTTTAGGAGCCGTTACTGGCGATTTAGCTTTAACAGTGTGGACAAACTTCTCCATATGTAATATATAAGAAAATTCTGTTAGTGTTTCTTAAGTGAGGGGAAAAAAAAAAAAAAGAAGAAAACACAAGTTCAAAGTAACCACATTTTCTAACTAATACTACCGTGCCCTAACCACAGCACACAATTAAAAAATACAATACAATCACCCTATCTATATATGCAAAATTTGTGAATATTTTACTTGTTGAAGCCTATATGACAGCAAGAATCCTAGCTATCTGCATCAAAATTTAGAACAGCCAGATGCACAAGTGAATAAAAAAAATCAGGTAGCCATATCAATCTTCCACACCCTACAGTAACCAAATAATACAATATAAGTAATGTTTGACAACTTATTTAACAAGAGATCCTACATTCAATACTTATATTTAAAGTGGAAAAGCACCGCTTTGAATTCTAGAGCCTAAATAAATAAATAGATAATAAATAGTGTTTATACAATTATAAAGTGCATAAAGTGTTTATATAATATATAAGAGAACCCCGCTTTTAAGTTCTATGTATTAAGCTTTGTGAAACATATACAGGATAGATCAATGCAGTATAAACATGAATAAATGACCACTTTCAAGCCAAGTTAAGAATACCTATGGCTCTACCGTGCTAACCTTCCCTAATAATAGCGTAAAAAGAGCCCAGCCTAGAACCAATCAGCTCAATTCACTTCGCCAGGTAATACTCTAGGGTAAACCTTGTCAAGATTCAGCTATTACTTATTGCGATCAGCTCAGCCTCTTATATACTAACCTTACTAACAGGGACATACCTAGCACAACCTAACACAGGTTTTAGAGGCAGAACAAACATATAAGCCTATTCCAAAGGCCCTTAAATATAGGCAGTATTTAAGTCAATAGGTACAGTCGGTTCAGGACAGCTTTCACTTCTAAATATTATTGACAAGAACTATTTAGTAATATATGCTCACAAAATAGGCTGAGTATCTTGCCTTTGCTCTATTAGAATATGTGTCTTACTTTGTGCCTTACCTACTGCCAGCTAACACCAAAGAAGATGAAATCCCTATGTACCTTTAGTAACAACAATCTTTTTCCCCCAATCACTTACGCCCTACCAGGGCAGACATTAATTTCTCATGCACCAACACAATATCGCTCAAACATGTTAACAGTACACAATTTGCATAGTTCTTAAATCTTCACACTGCAGTAAGAAAGTTTGTTCAACACCAAACTCCCATTCATAATTTAGATCCGTATGCAAGATTTAAGGGCTGCTTTGCCAGCACGCCAGATCTGTAAATCTTAGGCCAATTAAATGTCCACCAGAACCGGCCTGGAGCACTTTCACCTTTTGTTCACTTTTTAATCTCAGAGGACCATGAGTCTGTTTTACACCAAGATCATGCCAAAGGGGATTTGTTCACTGGTCACTCTAATAGGGACTTAATCAGGAGGGGAAGGGCTATACCACCCACAGCACCATAGGCTTGTGCTTATACCAGCAATTTTGCACTTCACATTAGAGGGAAACCAAACTTTTTATCCACCAGTCTTTTGAAACTACAGTTCATGCTGTTCCTCAATTACTTTTCACAGCTTCACTGGCCGATAAAATCTGAGGGACTGTAGTACATTGTGATGTGAGTGCGCTCTTTACATGCAGTTATCAGATATTTACACTGTACCAGCATTACCAATCTTCACCCTCCAAGATAAATGCCAGACTAGGTAGACCCCAGGAAAGGTTTCAGTGCTCACAATGCTTACACAGACAAATTAGACCTTAGCCCTCAATTCTTCACCCTTCTCAGAGAAAACCAGACTTATTTTTCCCCAGTTATCTCCCTTTTTTTTCTTTCTTTTTTTTCTTTTTTCTTTCTCCCTTTAAAGCAGGAATGTTCAAGCCTCGCACCAGTAGCTGGGATACTTCACAGGACACTTAATGTAAGGGACTTGCTCTGTTAGCTTATGGGTACTTATAAGGCTTAACCACACAGGTAACAATCTTTTAACCCCTGTGCCAGCACTAACAGTCTTCACCCTCCATGAAATAAGAGAAGTGCACCAGACTAGAATTTACCCCGGGTGGCTTTACACAAAGGCATATAAATGCACAGAATGGCAGCATGACCCAAACAACTTGATAGATAGCTGTACTTAAAGTATATATCAGACAGAGTGTCTACGGCCACTAGACAAATTAGGCCTAAATACTCGATTACCAGACCAAGCAATGATGTTTTTAATTTGCTTGTACGACGTCCGCCTTCCTCTTTACTCCTTCTCGGCACTTCTCAGACAGGATATACCTGCCAAGAGAGATGGCGTCGTTGACTTGGGTAGGCGTGAAAGTATAGGAGCGGATTTTCTCTGTAATCTGTGATCTCCTTTGGGGCCGGGCTCTCTTTCCTCTGTGTTACCAGACTTGAGGACCACCTTTCGGCTATACACTGTATCGGCTCCCGCTTCAGCTCCTAGCTGCACACAACCACGCTATGTCGCTGGTGTTTCCAGCCGCTCCACAACCACACAAATACCAGTTAGTACAAGGTCCAAAAAGTTAATGCTAAAGGGATCCCATTTAAAAGTAAGACTGATCCCCACATCATTAGGATTTAGATTTTGGACAAATCAATGCAAATCAGACTTGTCTAAACTGTAGATCCTCTTTTGTTGTTTATCTGATAACGTGTGTAGAGTGTGAAAAGCAGTACGTAGGTCTGACCACACGTGAGGTGAGATCTAGGGTCAGGGAACACCTTTTCAGTATTAAAAGTGTACTGCTAGTACTCCATTGCATTGGTACAGCATTTTCACACAGACACACAACAAACGTTTGATACTTTCAGATGTCATGTATTGAAAGAATTATGACCCTGTGTAGGGGAGGTGAGAGAGAAAAATTGTTGTCCAAAAGAGAGATCTTTTGGATCTTTAAATTAAAAACTAGATCCCCGGAGGGACTCAATTCAGATTATGATCTGATAGATTTTTGACAGTAGTTGCCTCTATTTCTTTAGGCCCCTTTCACCCAACAAGGTCTTATTTAGTGTTTTCTTACCTTACTCTTTATTCATCATCCCTCTAGCTTAAGTTTTGATTAATTAAGATATGGCCTTGTGTCATATTTCACATATATTTTCTAAATCACTCTCCCTATTACTAGTCCTTGGTTACAATTTTCCGTTTTTCTTTTTTTCGCTCTACACGAGTAATGTGTTAATACTAGTGTGTTTTTCACCCAGAAAGTATAAGTGTGGTACTATGTAGATAGACCCTGGTATAAAACAGGCTATATCTAGTGTTTAATAATATCACACACTTTATAGTATGCTCAAATATATTCATGTTATAACCCAGTAAATGAAATAAGTGCATATGAACTACTAAGCTATTTATGGCAGTTGTATGAATATTATGATCAAGGAATCCATAATGAACTACTGTTTCATGGAATCAATATTATCATTTATGAATCAGTTTATATATTTATATTTATGTCTTAGAAGTGATTATATTTTTTTTTCTCCCTTTGTTCTTTTGGTATGGCCCTTGTACTGTCGTTTAAATGTATTCATTACGCTATGAGCGATTAAGTGGCAATTAATCTTTTGTCCAATAGGAGGCAGCTTGTTGTTTTAAATGGCAGTTTCTAAAGTTGATGGCCAGCAGCTTCGATTACGGCTCTATCCCGAAAACGCGTCAGCTGTTGATTGCTGACCTCCTTTTACTTTCTGTTCAGCCTGGGTTCTGGACTTTTATTGAACATTTAAATAAAATTGTTATATTTTACACTCCGGTTGGTGCTCCGTCTACCTTTGGTGCTCTTCTATTTAATAACTGTCCCCTATTGGCTACAGCAGAGAAGGTAACCTAAGTTACAACATGGCAGCTCCAATTGGTTTTTAACAGACACTAAAACTTTACACTTATTTTGTCACTATTTAAATAGCTAATGAAACTTTAAAAAAATACATCTCCATGTTATTCTCAGACTAATCTTTCTTTAAATGCATCATTCTATCTAGCATTCTTTAGTATTTAATGTCCCTTTAAGATGGCTACTCCTTTCAAGATGGGTGCAGTATTCTACCGGACAGTCCATTATTTCAACAGGCTGTCCAGTAAAATCTATAAAAAATGACTAGATACTTCAGTGTTAATTGTTTAAGTCCCCGAGTGTGATTTACATTCTGTGTGTCACTGGCAGCTATGGCGGGTTATAAATCACCCCTCTTTGCATGCCACATCTGGTTTCCCCCATTACCTATAGGGAGACTTTGCCTAGGATTATAATACAAACGTATAAAGAGAGAGAAGTGTTTAAACAGAAGCTTGTAGCATCTTTTAGCCCAGTTAAGACACTTATTTTTTATAGTCATTCTTTTGTGGGTGAAGGTTGATTAAAATTCTTGTCCTAATGACAATATTTTTTCATTTATAGGGCTCTATTTATATATGTGCGGACAGACATGATCAGCTTATAGCGAACCATGTCGCCGCCGCACATCGATAAATGCAGACAGCATAATCTGTCGGCATTTATCATTGCACCAGCAGTTTTTGTGAACTGCTGGTGCAATACCGCCCCCTGCAGATTCGCGGAGGGTCTCAATCAGCCCGATCGTACATGATCGGGCAGATTGCTATATGCCGCCTCAGAGGCAGCGTATGAGTTTAGGAGCAATGCTCTTAAGACTGCTGCTTCTTATCTCCTGTTTCCGGCGAGCCTGAAGGCTCACGCGGAAACAAGTGGAACAGGGGCCATTCGGCCGTTGTTAAATAGACCCCATAGTGAAAAGAAAAAAACAAAATCTGTAAATCTATTTGGCCATTTAACCAAAGAATGTGAGTGAATTTTTCATGTTATGTTTGATTAAAATGTTTTGTATGTTTCATTATTTATATAACTAGTCCTAAAGCCTGTGTACACGGACAAAATCCCCATCCACTTGGATCCTCCCTCCTTCCCTGACGCTCTCTTTTTATTTTTCTGTAGTGCACCTGCTCCGCCGCCCCCTCTCTCTGCTGTCTAATCCTCACCGAGTGATCCTTCTGTATGGCCAGGTATATTTGTCCTTGCGCAGTCTCTACTGCGCATGACTGCATCGGACAAACATACTTGGCCTTTTATAATATAGGATTGTGAGCTGTTGTCCCATGGATATATGAATATTGTATGTCCAAATAAGTAAAAGTAAAAAAAAAAAGATTTTTTTTTGCTTGTGGCCAGACCTGTGTGTTCTTTCATCATCTGCCAGTGTACACACCACACATGAGGATATTGATATATACATAGAGTAAGCATCTGATATATAATTTTGAAGGTTCTGTAAACCTTTAACAAATTTAAACATATTTTATTTTCTATAGAAAAAATATCAGAAGTATAAATGGTTGTGAAATAGATTTAAATGAATCAACCAACACTTACTTGGCTTATTTCTAGAAGGGAACGAGGGCTTTTGTAGACTAGCCACAGTTTATGTAGTTATAAATAATGGGCTATTTCTCCTGCACTTGATCAGCAGCTCTAAATGACCTGGCATTGATCCTCATTCTGCTGGTCCAGCAGTGTCCTCTCCATATTCTTCTCTCTCTCTGCATGGCAACCTCTCCATATTCAAACTCCAAATGCACACAGCCCCTAGTATTGATTGGTTTCTTATATAGGACCAGATTACAAAAGGAGCGCTAATTTATCACATGCCTCAAATGGGCAAATTTGCTGTTTGCAGGAGTGTGATAAATAACCAGCCATTACAAGTGGCTGGTTACTGCTACCGCAAGCAATCATATCTCTGGTTAATTTTCTAAAAAAGCCCCAAATGCCACCAAAGAGAGGATCTTTTATTTTTTTATGAAAAAAATACTGCACTAGGTAGTTTTAAGGGTTAAAGATTGGCTGGGTTTAGGGTTTTAGGAAAAAAAAAAACGGCACTGAAAAGGGCCTTTACATTGCGGTCTATGGGAACTGCGTGTTCCCAGTAAATATAAATGTATATGCTTTTATATATATATATATATATATATATATATATATATAATAATATATATATGTATTAATATGTGTATATATACACATATTAACACATAAATATATATGTAATAACAAAAAAGTGACTGCAGCCACCTAATAGGTATCAAATGCTCAGGCACGGGATAGAGTCTGGTCCCTGACTCAATAATAATATAATATTAAAATAATCCCAGCCAATGAGTCTTAGCAATTGTTTCAGCAAAATATTTTAATAGTTTCACATGTCGTAATCAGTCTGACATTACTTAGAAAACCCTTAAAGAAGACCAAAGATACACTTATACAGATCCACACAAACCCCATCCACCAAAAAACACATCCGCACCATACAACCCTAAAGTAAAGATCAAAAATGCAAATGAAAGAAACAATGAAGAAAGCTAATAACAGAAATACATCCCCAGGGAGTGAAGGACAGCAGCACCCTGTCTCATAACCTGTAAGAAATTCTTATAGTAATTCCATCCAGGAAGGCACAAAATAATTCCCTTCACAAAAAGAATAAATTGTATCCAATGTATTGAGAAAGTTAATACCACACAGTTATTTCACTTGTATCCGGAAATTTTATAGTATGCTAGTATACAGTCCGGTCAATTGTAGCATGTGATGTCCTGTAATAGACTCAGGATACTTGTAAATACTTGGAATTACCAATAGTGTTTATCGTCCGAGTTAAATTCTATCACACAGGAATGTTCAAGTTGTGATATAAGCGGCCCCATTTCTAATATGAAAACAGCTATTTATAAGCGAGGGTAAACTCCGGCTGCAGATCCAACCTCACACACTTGTTGATATTTTCACTCACGGTAAGTACGCTAACATAGCATGTAAAATCACAAATGCTCAGGTGTAACCCAAACCAGGGGTTCACTGTAGATGTCAGTTAAGGTACCTTGTATATAGCTGGTAAAACTCCTCGCACGCAAACCAAGGAAATCTCGATAGAGGATATTACCTGTACCGATCAGTTCTGGTATGTGCAGTACTGCCGTGAGACTTGTCAGCAGCGTGCTTGTTCAGTGTGGCAATGGATCGCGATCAGAATACTCCCATCTCGCTGCCTCCGTTTTAGAAGCCTTTAGCTATCAGCATACAGGATGTCTCAGACCGCACAGGTAAGGTCAGGTGCAAGCGTCCAGGCTGATTCCGACGCGCGTTTCGGGGACTCCGCCCCTTTGTCAAGGAAATGTACAGGTGCTTGTGAGGATGTATTATTTGAACAAATTTTACCAAAAGCTTATTAGACCATGCATTCACTCCCCCTTCACGTCACAAGCTCTCCATGCACGTCACTATCATTCAAAAGTATATGGAACTACGGATGTGTGAAATCCTCACAAATAGCGCACTATCATTATATATCAAAGAAAGGAAAAGAAAACAGAGCTAACATATAGATCATATGGATCACAAGGTGTACTCCTAACGCTTTAACCTATGGTCTGTGTAAGTCAGATCCGTGGTTCTATTTCAAGAAAAAGTGCTCATTATCGGTACAATCTTAACTATTAAGGAGACACCAAACGTTATATGAAGGCACAGACTACCCCTCACCGTCCGGAGCAATAAATCTGTGACATAAGGGTAATAATCCCTATTAATTAAAGTAAGCTTACCTAAATTAATATAGAGAACAAAGAAAACTTTTTTATTTTTATATTTATTTTTTATTCGCTAAAGTAATGGTGCCATACATACAGAGTGTCACCCAGATACAACTATCGGACATATAGATACCTAATGTCTTGGGAACTTAGCCCAAGAGAAACTGAGGTAGGAGTCTAACATTCTATTTGGAATCAAGACAGAGTTACTTAAATCTACTGGGGAGTATTGAAAGCGCGCCCTAGCATATTGTCACTAATAGAGTGACCCAGTGAATGATATGAAATAAGTGTTAGAAGATGATTATAAAATAATCCCAACACTATATACACATATATTTAGCGCAAATTTTTCAGGGAGACCTCAGTGAGTCCAAGGCATATCATATCCTGTAGACTACATATATCAAAATGTTTTGTTTCCACCAATCCGATATTCCACATATTACCTAGATAAAATGTATTCCTATTGTCAAACAGTGAGATACCCAAACTACTACCGTTACTCGCAATCTTGACATGATATGATGACCTTGTCTGAGATACAGGGAGTATATTCATGTTGGCATGTGTTGTGGACAGGAACTATCTGCATAAGAGCTCACTAGACAGTATTAATTGTCATTTGGTGCCTAACACTCAAGCTGAAACATTCAAGCTTGAACGGATTCAAATAAAGTTACCCCAAGAGATATCCCTATTGAGGCCTTTGGGTGTCATGGTATCAAGTTTCCTGATCCACTGGGCTTCTTTTTTAAATAATAATTTCTGTCTGTCCCCACCTCTACATAGAGGGGGTACTCCATCAACAATTTGGAATCTCAATTGGCTTTTATTATGTGAAAATCTTGTGAAATGATGCGCTACCGGGGCATCTTCATCATCTTTGCCTATAGCTGCTTTATGTTGACGTATCCTGTCTCTGGCCATTTGAGTGGTCTACATAGGCCAGCCCACACGGACACTTGATCACATATTTTGAGCTACAGGAAAACCTCCCTTTGATGGGTATTCTCTTGCCTGAAAGAGGGTGAGTGACACAATCCACTTGTTGCATTGAATGGCACAAGGCACAATTCATGCAGGGAAAGGATCCTTTCTTAATCATTTCAATTGGTTTCTTTGTCGGACCCCAGTCAGCACAAATTAATGTGTCTCTTAAATTTCTATTTCGTCTGAAAGAAAAAAGTTGGGTGTCAGCAAACATCTTACCCACTTGGGCATCATCTGTCAGTAGATGCCAATGCTGAAGTATAATCCTCTTGAGTCCTCTGCTGTGGAAACCAAAATGGCTTACAAATGGTACCGAGAATTTCTTAGGGGTAGGATTCTTTTTCGTTAAGAGGGTCAACCTATCAATGTCCATAACTTTCTTCATGTTATGTGCCAGAACTTCAGTGGGATAGCCTCTATTTAAAAATTTTCTAGACATCTCATCCAGTCTTCTCAGGCACATCTCTGGGTCATCCACAATTCTTTTTGTGCGTAGCAATTGGCTCAAAGGAAGATTTTTAATGAGAGACGGTGGATGGAAACTATCATACAACAATGTATTATTGCGATCTGTTTCCTTGGTGTATAGGTCAGTTTTCAATCGTTCATCTACCACAGATACCATGGTATCATTTGCATTTTTGATCTTTACTTTAGGGTTGTATGGTGCGGATGTGTTTTTTGGTGGATGGGGTTTGTGTGGATCTGTATAAGTGTATCTTTGGTCTTCTTTAAGGGTTTTGTCAGACTGATTACGACATGTTGTGAAACTATTAAAATATTTTGCTGAAACAATTGCTAAGACTCATTGGCTGGGATTATTTAATATTACATAAATATATATGTATATAATCATTTAAAATTGCTGCGCTACTTACCCCCTTAGCTACACTTAGGTTCTGTGCCGTGTCTGACGTAATCAGAACGTCATTGGAGCTGATGGAAGCGCGCTCTTGTGAGCGCAATGCTTCAGTGAAATGCTAATGCAAGGTCACATTCGTATTGCACCTAACTCGTAATACCAGTGCACATTAGTGTGCGTTGGTATTACTCAGATGAGCGCAAATATCGGGATCTCTCTCTCTCTCTCTCTGTCTCTCTGTCTCTGTCTCTCTGTCTCTCTGTCTCTCTCTCTGTCTCTGTCTCTCTCTCTCTCTCTCTCTGTCTCTCTCTGTCTCTGTCTCTCTGTCTCTCTCTCTCTCTGTCTCTCTGTCTCTCTCTCTCTGTCTCTCTCTGTCTCTGTCTCTCTCTCTGTCTCTGTCTCTCTCTCTGTCTCTCTCTCTCTGTCTCTGTCTCTCTCTCTCTCTCTCTCATATATATATATATATATATATATATATATATATGTATATAATATAATATATATATATATATTATATATATATATACACACACACCACCCACACACATGCAAGTCCTGGTGAACATTTCCTAAAAAAATAAAATAAATACCCTGACCAAAAACATATTGTGGCCGAAAAACAGCCTAAAACCTAGGGGGTGGGGGCAGCAGAATTTTGAGTGCCTAGGGAAGCACACAACCTAAATACACCACTGGCTGTATTGGAACATAATGCAATTTATTTTTGTTCTTTAAAATGCATTTTTACTGTCAGTTACTGATAGGTATACATTAGTATTGTTATCTGTATTGATTTTGCAAAGGTTAATATATTGTGGATCTGTTTATTTCTTATTTATACATTTAATTTACGTTGATGATGTATTGAGCATTGTATATTATTTTTCAAAACTTGAATTGTCATTGCCATTGTTGGCATGGGCCGTACCATCTTGTTTTTTGGTCTAATATGGTTAATCTTGATCAAATGTGTTTTATTGTGGTTTTTGGTGGTGTTCATCATTAAACATTCTTAGTGTGTTAAATTTGATGTGTCCATTTTGTTGTCGCTAGGCCTTCATTTAAGCAGCGCACTAAAGACTGTGCTATTCCTGGTGGCCAGACTGTCAACAGAATCTGGGGCACACTAAGGCCAGTATCAGAAGAACATTTGTAGCCTGGGGGCGCTTGTCTCCTGGTCTGTGCTCTCTGCGTCACCCCTGTCAGGACTTACTATCTGACTGCTGACCTAAGGACTTGTATTTTAAATTACTATTATTCCCTTTTGCTGTGATGACCAGTTCCGGTTTGCTTATCTGTTGCTGAACCCTGGCTTGGTTCCTGACCATCTATCTGTTTATCACCTAATCCTTAATATTTGCTGCTTCCTTCTGGGAGCCGATTCAAGTCTGTTCCAGGTTTTGGCCTGCAATGCATCTCCTGAAGAGCTGGTTCCAGCAAGCAAACAAGGTCATTATTTGTTTACCTTATAGTTCAATATGTTGTGCCCGGAAGGTTCATAGTCACCAAAGCTACTGCTGTCCATGTATCGTATGGGGGATTCTCCTGCTATCTGGTTGTATCTGATTCACACTTTTTCAAATTCAGAACTGGTGTTATAATTTGCATTGTAATTGCTGAAAAAAATGCATCAGGTGCCGTAAAAGCTCCGATAAACACAACCAGAAAAAAAAGAACTGCGCCCAAGCGACAGTGCAACAATAACATGGTCTAACATTCTGTATGCACTTTTATGTCCCTTTAATGATACTTTAACTACTAAAAATCTATTCTCTTTAAAATATGCCAGACACATTGGGCCAGATTACAAAAACTGCTAGAAGTAAACTTTTATCACATGCAGGCTACAAGTGGAAAGTAAATTATTTGCTTGTGACCATGTAAAAATAGAAGAACATTTTGTACTATGTGAAGAGCATTGGAATGCAAAATATTTACTGAAAATATACAGTAAAACACATTGGGCCAGATTACAAGTTGAGCACAAAATATCGCTTACGCAAACGCAATATTTGTGCTCAACTGAGTAATACCAGTGCACGCAAATGTGCGCTGGTATTACAATTGTGGTGCAATGCGAATGTGACCTCACATTCACATTGCACAGAAGCATTGTGCTCACAAGAGCGCACTTCCATAGGAGACACGATATGAGAACTAGCGCAGCAAAGGGGGTAAGTCGTGCAGTGATGGGCAGTCATTTTAAATATATATGTATATAAATAAATACATATATATTTATGTAAAGAGAGGATAAAGAAGAGTGCCTCATGGTGCAGTTATCTCAGTGATAAAAGACAGTGGAGGGACCAGCATGGGACTGAAACAAGCTAATGGTTAATGCTGGAAGGAGTGAGATAGGAGAAGAGGGCAGTCTGGGGTTAGTTGCAACAATGTTGCTAGTGTAGGGATTAGCTCCCCCTCTTACCTTAAAAGTGTGCAGCACAGCTTCCTGGCCCTCTTCTTCCTGGATCCTGGAGCAGAGACGTTTTTCATTGTTCCTGCAGTGAATAAAAACCTCTACATGCAGCGTCCTAGAAGAACCAGACTTCCTCCACAGCGATTCCAAGCCCTGATTTTTGCAAAGCCTGGAAAGGAAAAGCAGATAAGGGACATGGATAATATGGCGAAGTTAGATGATTTTGTACCAGCAACACAATACACATACGCAGCAGAAGCAACACATAGCCCCATTTCAAGGTCACATACAACAGTGGCTGATGTACATGCTGTCAGTGATTGCACTGATTCGGCCTATGCCACTGAGGCAATGGTCAGGCCTTCTGGTGAAGAAGCCTGTGGTGCATATGGGGGCTTAGACAGTGGTTTTGGGTTGCTCCTGGGCCTCAAGGGATTTCTATAAGGGAATCTCAGTCCCCAGTTTTGTTTGAGGGCGGGTTGGATTCAGACCCCCCATCAGATAGGCCTCGGCCTATTTCAAATATGGCGTTGGTTCTTGCCGCTTACCAGTCCCCCCCTGACCCTCCTCCTATTAGCGGGGCATAAGGGCCGTAATATTGGTGGTTCAGTGGGGCCCCCGCAAAGTCGCACTTCCGGCCCACATGGAATGGTTAGTAGGGAAGCGTCGGTGGCGTCGGTGGCATCGGCAGTACCTCCTATGGCCCAATTTAACTTACCTGCAGCGTCGGTGACATCGTTGTTCTCTGCGATCCCTCCGTCGGCAGCTTCGGCGGTGCCCTCCTTCCTCATGTCCTTGGTGGCGGCCATGGCTTCTCCCGGCGCTCCCGGACCAGCAGCGTTTTCTTCTGCGTTTCCGGAAGTGGGCAGAGTCCGCCCCTTCCGGTGACATCATATCGTCGCAGTTAGGCCCAGACACGGAGCAGGATGGAGGTGATCGACCGGGTCCTCTTGGGCGCAACACAGGTGAGCACCTTAAGAGGATACCGGTAGGGGTACGATTACCTACCTTCTCGGGGCCAATTAGGGGGGCAAAAAGTGTCTTTAAAAGGGGCAATACGAAAGTGCCATTTAGGAAGGGCGGGGTCTCAGCGAGTGGCGCATCAAATTGAAAAGGTGCTGGGGCAAATATATTGCAGGGAAACGGAGGCATTGCTTGTTACAGGGGGTCTAAAGGGGTGCTTCAAAAAGGTGATGGGGGGGCATTTTCTCAATTTCACACAACAAGAAGGCAGCAAAGGATGAAAGTGCATGAGCAATTAGCAACTGTTTTGAGTGACTCAGTTGGTGATAGTATGATACTTGGAGGGACTCATGAATGCAGTAATACTGCGGGGGGCTTTGCTAACCAAATGCTGTCGAATGATGTGAGAAATGTGTGTATCACTGCTGGGGCATCACCACGGATGCCTTTATAGGTGCCAGTTTCGAATGAGACGATGAATGTAACTATTAACACTGGACAGGATAGTGTAAATAGACAGCATAACATGAACTTATTAGGGAGTACAGCAGGGATCAATATCTTAGATGGTGTGAATGCTCAGAATCCTCCCATTACTGAAAGAGATAGCATTCCGTTGTGCATGACAGACACTGTTAGGGTAAGACAGGGCAATCCCATTGCAGAGTGTGTCAGAATGCATTGCAAGGCCACGTCCCAGTATGTCTGGTAATGAGGCTGTGTGTATGGAGATTGCTAATCCTTCCACTACCAGTGTTCGTTGTGCTCGCAAAATCTTATCTATTTTGCAGGGTGCAACTTCTGTTGACTCCGGGTTGCCAGCAGTCCACGTTCAGGAAAATGCGGCGCTACAGACACTTACCCAGTAGGAGCACAAGGTAATCCAGGCCCAGTGGCTGATGTTACACAGACAGCAGGTGGTGAATCAGCAAGAGGAGTCCCAGCGGCGGTCTCAAGTCAAGCTGTGGCAGTATCGGCAGACGGTATAGCTGGGGCATTTATACATGACCGACCTGACATGTCAGAATTATCTTTATCAGAATCGGACTCTGACAGTGACACTTCATTGGGGCTTAAATCTAAAGGGCAAAAATGTATGTTTTTAATGGTAAAAAAGATGTTGCAGGAATTTCAAGGGGGTACTTTTAGAAGAGCAGGTCAGCAGCAGCAACAATTAGCTTTAGATCAGCATTCCCCAGAAATTCAGGGCCCGTTGGTCGACCGCCCTTTACCTAGCCTCATTCCAGAGCGTAAGGTTGCCTTACACAGCGATTCCTTGCCCACTTATACACCTTCCTTGCATGGGCATCTGAAACCTAAAACAGTTAGGAAAATTCAGCAAGGTAAATACGTGAATGTCTTCGAGCTTTCATCAGAAGCTTATAGACAGAAAGAGAGGAGCTCTGATGGCACTGGCCCTAAAAGGTTCAAGCGCCCAGAGACATTTGACGAATGGCTGGTTTGTTTCAGGGTGTATTCGTCATGTAATTTAGAAAAATACCCCACTCAGTGTCATGCTATTTTGAAATACACATATAACATACACTGGATACAGAGGAGGTATGGTGACGGGGCATGGAGGGATTATGATTTGGAGTTCAGGCAAAAGATCACACCACCGATACCCATCTTTGGCAGCGCCTGGGCTCTCATACTTCCCCCGCTACATCTACTGGCACCCCTGGCCAGTCCTTTCGTTCCCTAAAGGGTAAATGTAAGGGAGGGGCCTGTTGGGCATTTCAGGAAGGAAAATGCGATAGGGGTAACTCCTGCACCTTTCGTCATTCCTGTAAGTTCTGTGGGGGATCACACTTCGGCAGTGAATGCCCAAAGAAAAAG
Organism: Bombina bombina; assembly: GCF_027579735.1. Taxonomy (NCBI): domain Eukaryota; kingdom Metazoa; phylum Chordata; class Amphibia; order Anura; family Bombinatoridae; genus Bombina; species Bombina bombina. Next base: position 1,388,951,457 of record NC_069500.1, read on the forward strand.
GCTGTTACAATGGTTAGAGCCTCAAACAGATTTGCGGTTACTACAAAGGGCACCAACTCCGGTGAGAGTGCGCTCCCTTGAGCCTTGGCTGCGCTATTACCCTGACCGTCACGCAGCAAGGTTGTTGCTAGACGGTTTCACGCATGGCTTTCACATTCTGGTAATGCAGGGTATTAAAGGGGCCTTTTGCATTAGAAACTTGAAGTCTGCATATCAGTTTCCACAGGGCTAAACTGACTAAGGAAATCAGTTTGGGTAGGATTGTTGGGCCTTTCCCTGCCTCCCCCCTGCTAAATCTAATAGTGTCTCCTTTGGGGGTTGTCCCAAAGAAGGATGCCGGCAAATTTTGTTTAATACAACATTTCTCTCACCCCAAGGGCTCTTCCGTTAATGATGCCATTAACCCAGAGCTCAGCTCAGTAAAGTACCAATCGTTTGCTAGTGCTCTTGAGTTGGTGAGGGTGGTGGGCAAAGGGGCCTTACTTGTGAAGTTAGATATTGAGTCTGCCTTCCGGTTGCTGCCGTTAAATCCTGCAGCTTTTCACCTCATGGGTATTAGGTTCGAAGTCGGTTACTACGTTGATCACTGCCTTCCTATGGGTTGCACCCTTTCATGTGCTCTGTTCGAGACATTTAGTACTTTCCTGCATTGGTCGGTTAACTAGTTGGTGGGTGGCGATTTCATAGCTCACTACCTCGACGACTTTCTCTTCGTAGGAAGACGGGATTCGCAAGATTGTAAGCTTCTCATGCAGATCATGAGAGATCTTATGTCACAATTTGGAGTCCCCCTTGCCGAAGACAAGTCCGAGGGACCTTGCACTTGTCTTACGTTTTTGGGTATTCAAATTGGCACGGAAGCTAGGTTGTGTAGGTTGCCTCCCGACAAGGTGCAATCTATGTTACTATCAGTTCAATCAATTTCTGGCAGTTGTTTTATTTCCCTCCGGCAATTGCAATCTTTGCTAGGCCTCCTTAATTTTGCTGGAAGGGTTATCCCCATGGGGAGGGTTTTTAATAGACGGTTGGAAAGTAAACTGCGGGGTCCTTCCTCACCTTCAAAGAGAATCAGTATAACTAAGGGAATGAGGTCCGATTTGCAAGTATGGGAGGCCTTCTTAAACAATTTTAATGGCATCCGGCTTTGGCATTCAGCCCCTGCATCTAGCCATTCATTGCACTTATTTACAGATGCGGCTGGGTCCAAAGGCTACGGGACTTATTTTCAAGGGCTATGGTCGGCAGGTCCTTGGCCCTCTGACTGAAAAGAGAGGGGTTTGACTCGTAACCTCACCCTATTAGAACTTTTTCCAATAGTGTTAGCAGTTGAATTATGGGGGACATGCTTTGTGAATAAGACTGTGGTTTTCTGGACGGACAACCTCAGTGTTGTCCATGCGGTAAACAATCAGCAACATCAGCTGTAGTTGTTTGCCTGCTGAGACACCTAGTGTTGCGCTGCTTAGAGCTTAACATTCAATTTCAAGCTCAGCATGTCCCTGGGGTTAATAACATACTTGCTGATGCTCTGTCACAGTTTGATTGGGTGACTTTCAGACGTCTGGCACCTAATGCTGCTCCGAAAGGTTTACCCTGTCCTGCTTTTCTTTGGCAGCTTCTAAGTCCCGGATATCCCTGCTCCCTTTAGATCGTGCATCACTAGCTCCATCAACCTGGCGCTCTTATGTTAGCTTGTGGGACGAATGGGACCGATTTTGCCAAGATCGGAATTTGGAGGCAGTGGAGGCATCACAGGTGACATTGTGTGACTGGCTGGTGAGTCTTAGACAGTCGGGGGCTCGTCACAGTGCTATTCATTCTCGGCTAGCGGCATTTTCCTTTTTCTTTCATACCATGGGCATGCCTGACCCAACTAGTTAATTTTTTGTACGTCAAGTGGCGAAAAGGTTGTGGGCGACTGCAGCCCCAGCAGAAAGACACTAGAGAGCCCATTACCTTAGCCCGGCTTGAACGGCTGGTCGAGGCGTTACGGCAGGTTTGCACCACGCAATATGAGTTTTTGCTATTTCGTGCAACTTTCGTCCTTGCTTATGCAGCAGCTCTTAGGGTCGGTGAATTAGTATCCCCTTCAAAAACACAGGTGGACAAAGGCCTGCTAGCTGCACATTTGCGTTTTTCAGAGGATTCTTTATTGCTCTACCTGCCCCATTCAAGAACAAATCAACAAGGCAAAGGGGTGTGGATTTCCATGCCCAAGACACCAGGGTCTTGTTGCCCAGTCTTGGCCCTGACTCAATTCTGGGAGTGTAGGCCCGCAAACCCGAGGTCTATATTAATGCATGCCAATGGCGGCGCGCTATCCATTTACCAGTTTCGCAAGGTCCTAGCAAAGGCGGCGGGAGTAGCAGATTTAGATGTCACTAAGATAGCTTCCCACTCCTTTCGCATAGGGGCTGCAACTAACGCTGCGCTGACAGGCTCCTCGGTGGAAGCTATTCGGCATTTGGGTAGATGGAGTTCTAATAGGTACAGGGGTTATGTTCGCCCAGTTGTTTAATGTGAACTTGAGATGCCTATTTTGTGTCTTTACACTGTTTGTCTTTACAGGTGCATCAAGCGGGGCAAAGAGAGTGTGGATCGTAGGACACTCATATGTACATTGGACTTGCATTCGTTGCCTATCCCTTCCCGGGGGCCAATCCCTGGGGTTCCCTTCCCATAAGGCATCAGTTAAGGTGGTTCGGGGAATGGGGTATGTGTTGGCCGAGGTTAGCCCCCCTTATATCTGAGGCCCTGGTACGCTGGGGTAAGCCTCACATTTTGATTATACATCTTGGGGGTAACGATGTGGGCGCCATTCCAGTGTTAGAACTGATAAAGAGCAATCAGGCTGGGATTGCATGAAAAAAGTGGGTTCTGAACGTTAAGATTGGGTGGTCTAATATTATTCCCAGACTGGAATGGCGACACATGGCCAGTCACAGTGCAGCCTATAGGGTGCGAAAAAAGACCGTCACAGGGGTAGGGGGATTCATTGTTAGACACAATTCCATCACGGCCGACAAGGTACAGTACTATAGGAGGGATAGGGTTTACATAGAGAGCGTAGCCCTAGATATCTTTATTACGGATATTAGGAATTCTATAGTAACCCGCCTATAAGCAGGTTGTGGTTGATTAGGGTGGCGGCAAGGGTAGCATTTTTTATGCTATCTTGTGGCAGGAGGTAGCGGCCCTGTTGCTTAGGAAATGGCGAAAAGGGGTGAGCGATGACCGATCTAAAAGTGAGAGGGGTGGACGTCCCCAAGTGCACGTGGGGTGCCCCTCCTTCCCCTTGTGGGTGGGTCACAAGAGCTCGACACCCCTCAGTAGCGTTTCCTTGAGCAGAGAGCCTCTCTGCTGCAGTTTCCGTTTTTGGGCCGTTTACCTCCAGCAGTGCTGGGTTATGTTTTTTAGGGATAAGTTCTTGCTGCCATCTTGCCTGTCGGTTCAGTTTTTTCTGGTGTTATTTAGTTAATAAATGTTTTGACCCGTGATGGTCAAAAGTTTTACCCACACTCAGTTTCTGTGTTTTATTTATTATTATGGTAAAGTTATATAAATGTTCAGGGGTGGACTGAGACCAACCAGGGCCCCCGGGCAAAAGTGTGGCAGGGCCCCCCACCCTCTCTTTGCTCCACCTATTTACCTATCTTCTCTACCCCTCCTGCTCCCTATTGCCCCCCATATTCTGTGCCCCTCCCACCTCATATGCCCCTCCCATCTCATATGCCCCTCCCCCACCATGTTTTTAATTGCCATATAGAGACAATTTTTTTTCTTAAATATTTTTAATAAGGACTAAATATTGTAAATTAGCAAGTGCTTATGCCAAGAAAAAATAATAATCCCTATGCCTATATGCACTACAGTATGGAGCAGAAAGTAACGAGGGGCAGACAAGGGGGTAAAATCACTTGTTACTGGCGGCTAAAGAGGTCAAAATCATTCATTTGTATTTTGTATATTTCCTTTAAATAATAGATGCATGATCCTATAAGTATGCCTTTATACTAAATAAAGATAAAACTATCTCCATTTTAACTGAAACCAGGGCAGGTTTAGAGAAATCAATTTTAAATGGAGAGTAAAGTCAAAAGTAAACTTTAAAGGAACATGAAACCCAAATTTTTTTTTTTTTCATGATTTAGGTAGAACATTCAATTTTAAACAACTTTCCAGTTTACTTTTATTATCAAATTTGCCTCATTCTCTTGGTATAATTTGCTGAAAGAGCAGCAATGCACTACTGGTTTCTAACTGAACACAAGGGTGAGCCAATGACAATCGGTATATATATGCAGCCACCAATCAGCAGCTAGAACCTAGGTTCTTTGCTGCTCCTGAGATTTCCTAGAAAAAAAAACTTTCAGCAATGGATAACAAGAGAAGGAAGTAAATTAAATAATAGAAGTAAATTGGAAAGTTGTTTAAAATGTTATGCTCTGTCTAAATCATGAATGTCTAATTATCACTTTACTGTCCCTTTAATGATTCAAATTGAACATACAATTTTAAAAACCACTCATTACAATTTACTTCTATTATCTAAGTTGCTTAATTCACTTCCTATCATTTGTTGAAAAGCATACCTGGGTAGGTTAAGGAGCAGCAATGGACTACTGGGATTTAGCTGAAGATTGGTGGATGCACATATATGCCTCTTGTTATTGGCTCACCCAACATGCTCAGCTAGCTCCCAGTGGAACATTGCTGTTCCCCTCCTATAGCATCTCATGTAGAGATATACAATACTATAGAGATGTCTAACACCCGCCAAAACCTAGTAAATAAAAATTTAACACAATGTAGAGGTTTCCTTACACAGCCCCCTCCCCAGTTCCTTATATTCAGATATATATTATCATAGAGAGGTTCCCTCTGTCTCACACACACACACTGACCCCTTCCCAGTACCTTATATACAGATATATAACATTATAGAGAGGTTCCATCTGTCTCTCACACACACTGACCCCTCCCAGTTCCTTATATACAGATATATAATATTATACAGAGGTTCCCTCTGTCTCACACACACACTGATCCCTCCCCAGTACCTTATATACAGATATATAATATTATAGAGAGGTTCTCTCTGTCTCACACACAGTGGGGTCAATCCGATAAAAATCGTCGCCCGCAAAAGCTGGTGACGCCAATATTTGCGCGGGTTTGGTATCCTATATACGGCGTAACCTAGAAGTTACGCGCGTATATTTCTGCCGCCGCCCATAGTTTTTTGGGCTATAGGCAGGTATACCAAACCCGCACAGTTTGGTATCCAATATACAAAATTAAGAGCTTTCTGGGCTAACGCCGGTTTATAACACTCTTAACTACTGTACTCTAAAGTACACTAACACCCATAAACTACCTATGTACCCCTAAACCGAGGCCCCCCCACATCGCCGCCACTCGATTAAATTTTTTTAACCCCTAATCTGCCGACCGCCACCTACGTTATACTTATGTACCCCTAATCTGCTGCCCCTAACACCGCCGACCCCTGTATTATATTTATTAACCCCTAATCTGCCCCCCACAACGTTGCCGCCAGCTACCTACAATAATTAACCCCTAATCTGCCGAGGGACCGCACCGCTACTATAATAAAGTTATTAACCCCTAATCCGCCTCACTAACCCTATAATAAATAGTATTAACCCCTAATCTGCCCTCCCTAACATTGCCGACACCTAACTTTAATTATTAACCCCTAATCTGCCGACCGGAGCTCACCGCTATTCTAATAAATGGATTAACCCCTAAAGCTAAGTCTAACCCTAACACTAACACCCCCCTAAGTTAAATATAATTTTAATCTAACGAAATAAATTAACTCTGATTAAATAAATTATTCCTATTTAAAGCTAAATACTTACCTGTAAAATAAATCCTAATATAGCTACAATATAAATTATAATTACATTGTAGCTATTTTAGGATTAATATTATTTTACAGGCAACTTTGTATTTATTTTAACCAGGTACAATAGCTATTAAATAGTTAAGAACTATTTAATAGCTACCTAGTTAAAATAATTACAAATTTACAAATTTACAAAATAAATCCTAACCTAAGTTACAATTAAACCTAACACTATACTATCATTAAATTAATTAAATAAAATACCTATAATTACCTACAATTAAACCTAACACTACACTATCAATACATTAATTAAATACAATATCTACAAATAACTACAATGAAATAAACTAACTAAAGTACAAAAAATAAAAAAGAACTAAGTTACAAAAAATAAAAAAATATTTACAAACATAAGAAATATATTACAACAATTTTAAACTAATTACACCTACTCTAAGCCCCCTAATAAAATAACAAAGACCCCAAAAATAAAAAATGCCCTACCCTATTCTAAATTACTAAAGTTCAAAGCTCTTTTACCTTACCAGCCCTGAACAGGGCCCTTTGCGGGGCATGCCCCAAAGAATTCAGCTCTTTTGCCTGTAAAAAAAAACACATACAATACCCCCCCCCCAACATTACAACCCACCACCCACATACCCCTAATCTAACCCAAACCCCCCTTAAATAAACCTAACACTAAGCCCCTGAAGATCTTCCGACCTTATCTTCACCATACCAGGTTCACCGATCCGTCCTGAAGAGCTCCTCCGATGTCCTGATCCAAGCCCAAGCGGGGGGCTGAAGAGGTCCATGATCCGGCTGAAGTCTTCATCCAAGCGGGAGCTGAAGAGGTCCATGATCCGGATGAAGTCTTCTATTAACGGCATCTTCAATCTTCTTTCTTCGGGAGCCATCATCTTCCATCCGACACGGAACATCCTCTTTTCCAGACGCCTACTAGCCGAATGAAGGTTCCTTTAAGGGACGTCATCCAAGATGGCGTCCCTCGAATTCCGATTGGCTGATAGGATTCTATCAGCCAATCGGAATTAAGGTAGGAATATTCTGATTGGCTGATGGAATCAGCCAATCAGAATCAAGTTCAATCCGATTGGCTGATCCAATCAGCCAATCAGATTGAGCTTGCATTCTATTGGCTGATCGGAACAGCCAATAGAATGCGAGCTCAATCTGATTGGCTGATTGGATCAGCCAATCGGATTGAACTTGATTCTGATTGGCTGATTCCATCAGCCAATCAGATTATTCCTACCTTAATTCCAATTGGCTGATAGAATCCTATCAGCCAATCGGAATTCGAGGGACGCCATCTTGGATGACGTCCCTTAAAGGAACCTTCATTTGGCTAGTAGGCGTCGGGAGAAGAGGATGTTCCGCGTCGGATGGAAGATGATGGCTCCCGAAGAAAGAAGATTGAAGATGCCGTTGATAGAAGACTTCATCCGGATCATGGACCTCTTCAGCTCCCGCTTGGATGAAGACTTCATCCGGATCATGGACCTCTTCAGTTCCCGCTTGGATGAAGACTTCAGCCGGATCATGGACCTCTTCAGCCCCCTGCTTGGGCTTGGATCAGGACATCGGAGGAGCTCTTCAGGACGGATCGGTGAACCTGGTATGGTGAAGATAAGGTAGGAAGATCTTCAGGGGCTTAGTGTTAGGTTTATTTAAGGGGGGTTTGGGTTAGATTAGGGGTATGTGGGTGGTGGGTTGTAATGTTGGGGGGGGTATTGTATGTTTTTTTTACAGGCAAAAGAGCTGAACTTCTTGGGGCATGCCCCGCAAAGGGCCCTGTTCAGGGCTGGTAAGGTAAAAGAGCTTTGAAATTTAGTAATTTAGAATAGGGTAGGGCATTTTGTTATTATGGGGGTCTTTGTTATTTTATTAGGGGGCTTAGAGTAGGTGTAATTAGTTTAAAATTGTTGTAATATTTTTCTTATGTTAGTAGATATTTTTTTATTTTTTGTAACTTAGTTCTTTTTTATTTTTTGTACTTTAGTTAGTTTATTTCATTGTAGTTATTTGTAGATATTGTATTTAATTAATTTATTGATAGTGTAGTGTTAGGTTTAATTGTAGGTAATTATAGGTATTTTATTTAATTAATTTAATTATAGTATAGTGTTAGGTTTAATTGTAACTTAGGTTAGGATTTATTTTACAGGTAATGTTGTAATTATTTTAACTAGGTAACTATTAAATAGTTCTTAGCTATTTAATAGCTATTGTACCTGGTTAAAATAAATACAAAGTTACCTGTAAAATAAATATTAATCCTAAAATAGCTATAATATAATTATAATTTATATTGTAGCTATATTAGGATTTATTTTACAGGTAAGTATTTAGCTTTAAATAGGAATAATTTATTTAATAAGAGTTAATTAATTTCGTTAGATTAAAATTATATTTAATTTAGGGGGGGTGTTAGTGTTAGGGTTAGACTTAGCTTTAGGGGTTAATACATTTATTAGAATAGCGGTGAGCTCCGGTCGGCAGATTAGGGGTTAATAATTAAAGTTAGGTGTCGGCAATGTTAGGGAGGGCAGATTAGGGGTTAATACTATTTATTATAGGGTTAGTGAGGCGGATTAGGGGTTAATAACTTTATTATAGTAGCGCTCAGGTCCGGTCGGCAGATTAGGGGTTAATAAGTGTAGGCAGGTGGAGGCGATGTTGTGGGGAGCAGATTAGGGGTTAATAAATATAATATAGGGGTCGGCGGTGTTAGGGGCAGCAGATTAGGGGGTACATAGGGATAATGTAAGTAGCAGCGGTTTACGGAGCGGCAGATTAGGGGTTAAAAAAATATGCAGGGGTCAGCGATAGCGGGGGCGGCAGAATAGGGGTTAATAAGTATAAGGTTAGGGGTGTTTTAGACTCGGGGTACATGTTAGGGTGTTAGGTGCAGGACGTAGGAAGTGTTTACGCATAGCAAACAATGGGGCTGCGTTAGGAGCTGAACGCGGCTTTTTTGCAGGTGTTAGGTTTTTTTTCAGCTCAAACAGCCCCATTGTTTCCTATGGGGGAATCGTGCACGAGCACGTTTTTGAGGCTGGCCGCTTGCGTAAGCAACTCTGGTATCGAGAGTTGAGAGTTGCGTTTAAAATGCTCTACGCTCCTTTTTTGGAGCCTAACGCAGCCTTTATGTGGACTCTCAATACCAGAGTTATTTTTATGGTGCGGCCAGAAAAAAGCCGGCGTTAGCTTTTCGGGGTCGTTACCGACAAAACTCCAAATCTAGCCGTTAGGGTTTATTTTATAGGTAAGTATTTAGATTTAAATAGGAATATTTTAATTAATAATATTAATATTAGATTTATTTTAATAAGAGTTTAGTTAGGGATGTTAGAGTTAGATAGGATTGTTATACTTAATATATATATATATATATATATATATATATATATATATATATATATATATATATATATATATATATTATAATAACAATATTAACTATATTAACCCTAATATAATTAGGGTTAATATAGTTAATATATATAATATAATAATTATATTAACTATATTAACCCTAATATAATTAGGGTTAATATAGTTAATATAGCTGGCGGCAGTGTAGGGGGATTAGATTAGGGGTTAATAATTTTAAAATAGATAGCGGCGGGGTAGGGGCTCACTTTAGGGGGTTATAGATTTAATATAGCAGGCGGCGGTTTAGGGGTTAATAACTTTATTAGGTTGCGGCGGGGTTTGGGAGCGGCGGTTTAGGGGTTAATACATATTTTATTGTTAGGATAGTGAGGGGGGATAGCGGATAGAGGGTTAGACGTGTCGGGCTATGTTAGGGAGGCGTGTTAGACAGTGCGAGTGATTTAGACTTTAGTCAGGTTTTGTAGGCGCCGGCAGTTTCTAACGTGCCGTAAGTCACTGGCGACGCCAGAAATTTGTACTTGCTCAGATTTCTGGACATCGCTGGTTTGTCAGACTTACGGCACTTTAGCATCTGATGGCGCCGTATATGGGATAGCTCGAGTTGCGAGCTGAAACTGTGGGCGACGCGGGTTCCCTCGCTTGCGCCACAAACTACAACGTTTATCGGATCGCGCCCAGTATCTTATATACAGATATATAATATTATAGAGAGGTTCCCTCTGTCTCACACACCACACCTGACCCCTCCTATGTACCTTATATACAGATATATAATATTATAAAGAGGTTCCCTCTGTTCTTATGCACACACTGACCCCTCCCAAGTACCTTATGACAGATATATCATATTATAAAGAGGTTCCCTCTGTCACACACACAGCCCCTTCCCCAGTTCCTTATATACAGAAATATATTATAGAGGTTCCCTTTGTCACACACACACACAGCCCCCCTCCCCAGATCCTTACATACAGATATATATTGTAGAGGTCCCCTCTGTCACACACACAGCCATTTTCACAAATCCTTATATACATATATACTGTATATATTATAAAGCTTTCCTCTGTCACACACACAGTTCGCTCCCTTTGTCTCACACACAGACCACTACCCAGTTCCTTATATACAGATTTATATTATAGAGGTTCCCTCTGTCATAAACACAGACCCCTCTCCATTTCCTTATATATAGATTTATATTATAGAGGTTTCCTCTGTCACACACACACACACAGACCCCTCCCCAGATCCTTATATACAGATATTAATTATAGAGGTTCCCTCTGTCACACACACACAGACCCCTCCCCAGTTCCTGATATATCCATCTATGATCTATCACCTTCTGCCATTAATAGTAAACATAGTTGGTTCATTACCACTTTAGTTAACTATATTATGTTAATTATAAAACTTATCCTACTTAGATTTGTTTTTAAATGCTGAAAATGTTAAGTGATGAAGTAACAATTTTAGTTAGAAAAAAAAACAAAAAGCAAGGAATATTTCCACTTATAGGAGCTTTTTTTTTCACCAAGACTAAAATAATATAATTAAAAGGTTGCCATGCAGCATGCATGCTACATATTTTCACAAGGAGAGTATGAACTTACACATCAAATACACTGTTTGCCATCTGGCCCTGGTCCCCCCTTCGGCAGCAGCCGGCTCCTTTACCACCCACACTATCTATTACCGGTTCACCTTCCAATATCAAATACAACACTGCTTGCTTGCAAGTTGCAATGCCATCTGGCCCCCCTCCAGCAGCTGCCGGCTCCTTCAGCACCACAGCCACTAGTATTATCTATTACCGGTCAGACTCCAGGATCAAATACACAGTCACTGGCTGCTTGCTTGCAAGTTGCAATGCCATCTAGCCCGCCCCTGGCCCCCCTCCGGCAGCAGCCGACCCGGCTCCTTCACAATCACTTACCGGTCCGTAACCAGCTTGGTCGTCTTTGTGGCCTCAGTCCTCCTTAGCAGCTCGGCTCCTTCACTGTCTGAAAATCACGTGGGGCCACGTCTGTCTGCTGCAGCTGCCGCCTAAGCCTCTGATATGCACTTAAAATTGTGTGCGCAGGCGTGTGGAGGCGGAGCTGAGCAGCGGCAGCCAGACAGAGCCAGGGCAGCTGAGCAGGCATTAATAATATGTGGGCCGGATTCCGGATACACACCGGCCGGTCCACATATTGCAGGTTAGGCTTACTTGTTTCACCGGTCCGGCTCCTCCACGCTGCTCCCCTCCAGTCTTTCTTTCCTACCTACTTGTGTCACCGTGTAACGTTAATTAAGGCTAACTGGCTCCTGCTTGAGCTAAGTAAGCTCCTTCATATCATTCACATGACAAGGCACAAGTCACGTCTCTTCCACGGTCCACCATTGCACCCTGCTCCCCCTCCCCCCCTTGCAAAAAATTTTTTTTTCATGTCAAAAAATATTTATATTAATAAAAAAAAAAATAATAGGAAAAAAAAAATGCAGCATCAGTATTATGCATAGGGCCCCTTTAAGAAGCCGATTTGCCCGACTTGTCAGTCCGCTCCTGTAAATGTTAAGTTAGGTTAAGTTCCTCTCTGGTAACAACTGATAGGCATTTAATCCCTTATAAAATAAATGTGAATATCTGACAAATAGGGAATCTCTCCCCAAGGAGATGCGTTTGAATAGACCGCTGGTGTCTACAAAATCCAGCCTGCTCTGTTCGCATGAACTCCTCATGCTAACACAAATGTGAGTACCCATTGTCATGAGATGCAGGACATATGCAGGACACAGCAATGATGGTACAACTCTATTTTATTACAGAGCATAGCAATACACATGCAGACAGGTTGATTGTACTAAACTAACTGCGACACAGACACCGGACCTAAGCCCCGCCCACATACTAGTGACATCACATCCTGCTCTCATCACATCTTCCCCTTTTTCAAAGGCAAAGCATACATTTGCATATAATAAATAACAAGGTACACCAACAGGGTATACAACAACATTTTTGTTTTTTGAACATTATAAAAACAGATAGATTAGAAAACATGAACAAATAAATTACATCCTGACTTGGACATCGGGGTAGACTACCCTAGTCCACAGTGACCATGGGATTATTCTGCCCATACTTCCGGTCACTGTTCTAGCTAAAGTCAGTCCCTGTATCGGGCCGGAAGTTTCACCACTCTTCCGCTTGATGTAACTTTGCATGAACTGTCCTCTGATACAGAAGATGGTGAACAAGAGTCTGCTGGAGGCAAAGATATATCCCCGCTGTGATCTTGCTGAGGGGAAGGCACCTCTCTTAGAACAGGGGATCCCACCGGCGGTGGTACTGAGGTATCCGGTTCCAGACTCTCAGGTACAGGCTGAAGATGTCTTCGGTTACGGCGTGTAACCTTCCCTCCCTCTGTAAGGACTGTGTAAGACCTTGGTTCTGGAGAGCGGCCCACTACCGTAGCAGGCGTCTTCCATTTCTTCTCATCATCCAGTTTAATTCTGACACATTGGCCCGCTTTCAGTTCCTGTAAAGGCCTGACAGAATGTCTCCTGTCGTAGAAGAAACCCTTTTTGGCCTCTTCATCCCTCCTAAGGACTTCGTCCCGAGGAACAGGGCCAGGCGGCTTGAAGACACCCACTGAGGGTAAAGTGGTGCGAATCTGGCGTCCTAGCATCAGCTGTGCCCGGCTAAACCCGGTGGCTTGAATGGGCGTCGCCCTGTATGACAAGAGGGCTAGGTACGGCTCAGATTGCTTTAGAATGAATTTTGTTGTTTGAACTGCCCTTTCAGCCATTCCGTTGGCCTGCGGATAATGTGGACTTGACGTGGAATGTACAAAATCATATTCCCTGCTGAAAGCACTGAACTCTGTAGAAGCGAACTGCATACCATTATCACTCACCAGCTCCATTGGAATGCCCCAGCGGGCGAACAAGCTCTTCAGGCGAATGATAACGGCTTGACTTGTGATATCATTCAGGGGTGCAATTTCCAAATACCTGGAATAGTAGTCGATCACAACAAGAAACTTTTTCCCGTGCAGTTCACACAAATCAGCAGCTATTTTCTGCCACGGCCCCGCAGGCAGCGGAGTAGACATCAAGGGCTCCCTTCTCTGAGTAGGCCTGCGTTCCCGGCAAAAGGCACATTTAGACACGTGATTTGCAATGTCGGAGCTGATCCCAGGCCACCACACAGCTGTAGCTGCCCTTTCTCTGCACTTTGTAATGCCTAGGTGGCCATCATGAATCCTGTTTAACATCTCCTTCCTCATGCTGACAGGAATTACAATGCGGTCTTGGAACAGCACCAACCCCTCCAGCTCCGTGAGCTGCGACCTCTCTGGCTGGTAAGCATTTAAAGACATCCAGGCTGCCCGGCTCTCGGGCCAGCCATCTTTTATGTACCTTATAACTTCTTGCAGATCTGTGTCCACATATGTCTCTTTCTTTATCTCTTCCAGTTTCCTTGAAGAAATGGACTTAGAGGCCAGAACTGAATCAACATACACTTTCACATCCGATTCCGTGGAGGATTCTTCAGCAGCAGCCAGCGGGAGCCTGGATAGTGTATCTGCCACAACCAGTTGTTTCCCCCGGCACATGCACTGCCTGAACATTGAACCTGAGCAGTCTCATTAAAAGTCTCTGGCATCTCAAGGGTGTTTTGTCAATGTCATAAGAATTGATTAGAGGGACTAGCGGTTTGTGGTCAGTTTCCAGACTAAATTTCTCCAAACCCACTAGATAACGCTGAAAGTGCTCACAGGCCCAAACTGCAGCCAGGCACTCTTTCTCAATTTGAGCGTATTTTGACTCCGCAGCCGTCAGTGTGCGGGAACAGTAGGCGATGGGCTGTAGTTTGTTGTCAATCAACTGCAGGAGTGCAGCCCCCAACCCATAACTGCTTGCATCAGCACTAACCACAGTCTTTTTTGAAGGGTCGTAGAACCCCAGCACTGGGGCAGACCCCAGCAGTGACTTGGCATGCAGGAACGCTTTTTCCTGTGAGGGTCCCCAGACCCAGGCAACATCTTTCTTAAGCAACTCTGTGATAGGGTGTAAAACTGTAGATAAATCTGGAAGAAACTTGCCCACGTAATTTACAAGGCCCAATATCTGTCTCAGCTCATGTACATCAGAAGGGCTTTTCATCTGTTCAATAGCCCGAATTTTCTCGGGGTCCGGCTTGATGCCATCCCCGTTGATGATATGCCCAAAGTAGCATAATTCAGTTTTCCTAAAATGACATTTTTCTTTATTCAGCTTCAGCCCAGACTCTTTGATAGCCTGCAGCACACAACTCAAACGCTGATCATGCTCCTCCACTGTAGACCCATACACTAGAATGTCGTCCATGACGACCGCTGTGCCCACGTGGCCACTCAGGAGAGAACTCATTTCCCTTTGAAAGATTTCAGGAGCGGAGGATATCCCAAAGGGGAGTCTGCAGAAGCAGAACCGACCTACCGGTGTGATAAAGGTAGTCAGTTTGCGGCACTTTGGATCCAGGGGGGATCTGACAAAAGCCGCTAGAAGCGTCTAATGTGGAAAAGAACTTCGCCCCAGCCAACTTCGGGGCTATATCTTCCAATGTCGGCAGCACAAATCTCTCCCTCTTCACTGCCTCATTCAACCTTTTCAGGTCCACACAGATGCGCACCTTTCCGTTTTTCTTTGCAATTGGAACAATGGGGGCACACCAATTAGTTGCTTCAACAACCTCTTCAATAACCCCCATAGACTTCATGCGCATGAGCTCTTTCTCCACTTGAGGCATGAGCGGGAACGGAATTCTACGAGGAGTAGAAATACTGTATGGGACTGCGTCACTTTTAAGTGCTATACGGACAGGTTTGCAGTTCAGTAGGCCCAACTCGCCAAACATATCTTCAGAGATCTCATTCACTCTGGCCACGAGGCCCAAGTCACAGGCTGCTTTTCTGCTCAATAAACTGTTAACACACTGACCTCGGATCACATGCACCCACATGGTGAACTTCCTCTGTTTGTACTCACAGCTGGCAAGAAATTTCCCCACACAATCAATGCGGCCACCAGGACTATGGACATTTGTAGTAACCTTCGCCAGCTGGGGCTGTCGAGGCAGTTTCATAAATTCAGCAAAAGACATTACAGTGATATCTGCTCCTGTGTCAATCTTAAAATCAACTTTGGCTCCCATTACAGTAAAAGTAACTTTCCAATCTTCCTCTGAGCTTGTTCGTTCCACAACAGACCCCACAAAAGACACTTCCTGACCCTCCTGGTCACTGTCCACCTGCATCTCCTTAATGTATTCAGTTTTACACACCACTTCAAAATGGCCTATTCTGTTACATTTTCTGCATCTTTTATCTCTGGACGGGCATATAGCACTCTGATCATGAGCCCGGTAGCACCGTGTGCATCGGCCATGTTGCGCCCATCCACTTCTAGGCCTTTCCAGTACTTTAGATCTACCGCTCACACTGTGCCTTTCACTAGTAATTTTCCTAGACTGTTGCACTTCATCTATAATACTCTCAGACCTCAGATCAGCACTTTGCTTTTTCACCAGTTCACTCTGGCGGGCCATCCTAATAGCCCCATCTAACGTTAAATCAGGCTCTAACTGCAGCTTCAGAGAGACTTCAGCATCTGCAATTCCAATAACTATTCTGTCTCTGATTTGCTCTTCTTTAGCAACACCAAACTCACAGAATTCAGCTAATTCATACAGGCTGCGCACAAATGACTCCACAGATTCTCCCACACGCTGATTACGTTTGTGAAAACAAGCCCTCTCATGAATCACATTTCTTTTGGGTACAAAGTGGGCACTGAGTTTATCCATAACTATATCAAAGTTAACTTCTTCCCCTTCTTGGAAAGTAAAAGCATTGAACACTGGCTCCACATCTTTCCCCATAGAGTATAAAAGAGAATTAACTTGTACTTCACCACTCTCCTTGTTCAGTTTGGATGCAATCCTGAAGCGCTGAAACCGCTGACGCCATGTGGGCCAAGCTGCAGGCTGAGAAAAGTCAAAAGGCTCAGGTGGGGTAAACTTTGACATTGCAATCGATCAGGAACAGAAGGGCAGTCCAGAACTTCTGACACCATGTCATGAGATGCAGGACATATGCAGGACACAGCAATGATGGTACAACTCTATTTTATTACAGAGCATAGCAATACACATGCAGACAGGTTGATTGTACTAAACTAACTGCGACACAGACACCGGACCTAAGCCCCGCCCACATACTAGTGACATCACATCCTGCTCTCATCACACCCATTTCATATTTTCATACTGCGTGAGCCTTTTCTGACATAAGTTTTATCTGCACTATGGGAAGCCCTGTGTTTTTTGTATGTTGAAAGGTCATCACACTCAAGTCCCTATCGAAAGGAGCCAGTACCTATATAAGTTAGCTGGAGACTGCAAAGCCCAGCCTGTGTGTATTGCACTTAATTCTAGTGCATTATCTCTTGTGAGTAAGAATTTCGCAAATTTTAGAATGTGGAATGACCAATGGCACTACTATGTTGTGTAAGAAACCATTTTAGTCCCCTATATACAGCTGTTAATATACAATCTGTATGCTGGGATATAGGTGCTGTGTATTGAATTCAAAATTGCATGAGTATATATTATATATATATATATATATATATATATATATATACATATATATATATATATATATATATATATATATATATATAAAAGTATATATTGCATGAGAGGGGTAGAGCGACCGAATCTTTTGTAAAGTACACTTATAGCACTCAAGGGTTATTTCAAATTATTTAGCTTACAGCTGATTGAAGTAAACAGCATACACAATTAAACTTAACAGCTGATTAGCGGAGGGGAGAACTTGCATGAGTTACTAAATAGTGGGATCAAATAAGTTAAAATAACTTTTATCGAGTAAAAAAAACATACAAAGTTAAAATAGGAAAGTGTACATTAAAACCACACTTAGGTACCTAAAGTAGTAATATATGTAGTGGTTAAAGGAGTGAATCACCATAAGTAGTTAGAAAAGAGCACTTGAAGCTTGCTCGGTTATAACCAGCATATATTATATGTAGCTGGTTAGTATGGGACTAAAATTAAATAGTCTCTGTATTGTGACTAAGCTAAAGCAAATGCCAATAAAATATATATACACATAGTACTTAACTCGTGTACTAGCTGTACCATATATGCGTAAAAAGCCTAGCAGATAGTATGTGACACAAATGAAGATATAGCTGGAATTGCATTAATTGATTATAAATTAGTAAATGTATCACCCTGGGGAGAGCCGTAAAACACTGATGCAATGTGAATGTCTAATTGATTAGTGTGAGGTTTTTTTTTCCCTGTTGTGTTTGCCATGTGCTGCTGGCAGCCATTTTATTCACCTCTCTCCCTGACTATGGTGCATTGAGGGGAATGCTGCTCATTTCCTGCACTTCCTTTTATGGCCAGACTGGTGTGCATCATCCATGTGAGACAGGATGCAGTCTCAGAATTGTGATGTCATCACTTATTAGTTAAAGGGCCTCTGTTCAGTATGCTTTGCCTTTGCGTTGTTTCATACCTGTTTGTGAGAGTTCCTGTGTATTACCTGGCTGCCTGACGTCCTTCCTGGTTCCTGATCCCTGGCTTGTTCCTGACTCTGCTGTTTCCCTTGTTCCTTATTCTGGCTCGTCTGACGATTCTCTTTGGCTCCTGACTCGGCTCGTCTGACTACCAGCTCTGGTTTTGACTCCTGGCTTGTTATTTGACTTGTGGATTTTTTAAAATTATTTTTTGCTATTAATAAAGGTGTGATTATTTTTGCACTTCTTGTCTCAGTCTGATTCCTGGCACCCTGATATTACGTAAAGGCCATGAATCCTGATTCTGCTAATTATCCACCTTTAACTGCTATAATTTCCAGGATGGATGTACAGGATCACCGTTTGGATCAATTTGCACTAGCCCTGCAAACCCTGCTGACTCACACTGCACATTTGGACCAAAGTGTTCCGCAAGTTATGGCTAATCCTGTTTCCGCTGCTGCACCTATGCCTACCAGGAGCATGTCCGGTTCTGCACCTTTACCTCAGCGATATGGAGGCGAGCCTATTCAGTGCAGAGGGTTTTTGAACCAGGTGGGCATTTACTTTGAGATGTTACCTCAGGCGTTTCCCTCTAAAAGAGCTAAGGTGGGATTTCTCATCTCGTTACTCTCTGACACAGCTCTTGCCTGGACTAATCCCTTGTGGGAGACTAATAAACCTGTGATTTCAAATTACCCTGAATTTGTGGCCTCCTTTCAAAGGGTATTTGATGTTCCGGCTCGCTCCTCCTCTGCTGCTAAACGACTCATGTCCATTCAGCAAGGTACAAGATCTATTGCTCAGTATGCTATTGAGTTCCGTATGCTTGCCACAGAGGTAGGTTGGAACAATGAAGCCCTTGTTGCCGCCTTCTTTCATGGGCTCTCTGATGCGATTAAAGACGAAGTTGCTGCCAGAGATTTACCAGAGGATCTCGAGGCATTGGTGTCTTTTTTTATCCTAATTGACATCAGACTCAGAGAGAGGCCCTCTTTCAAGGAGCACTTGCAGAAGCCTCCTGTTCCGTTGTCTCCTACGTGTTCATTCCCACCCATGCCTCCCTCTCCTCCCATGCCTCCTGGTCCCGAGTCACCAGGTACTGGTGAGCCAATGCATTTGGGATTCACGCGTCTCTCCATGGCAGAGAGGGCCTTTAGGAGGAGGGAGAGGCTCTGCCTCTATTGTGGGTTACAGGGCCACCTTTTGAAGTCTTGTCCTACACGGCCGGGAAACACTCACACCTAAGGTCTTGTCGGGGGCAGACCTTGGGTGGTTTATCCTCATCCCCGGAACCGCTTAAGGAGAAACCTTTGGTCATGGTTGTCCTTTCCTGGGTGGACTCCTCCATAGTCACTCAGGCTCTTGTTGACTCTGGTGCTGCGGGCTATTTCATTGACAGTGCTTTTGTATCAAAGCACTCCATTCCTGTTTTGCCTCGGTACATTCCGCTTGCTATTGAGGCCATTGATGGCAGGCCCCTTCAGCCCGCACTCGTTACTCATGAAACTGCTCCATTGTCCATGGCTGTTGGGGCTCTCCATTTTGAAACCCTCTAGTTCCAGGTGATAAACTCTCCGCATTTTCTGGTTGTTCTTGGTTATCCCTGGCTCCAAAAGCACAATCCCAGTCTCGACTGGCGCAGGTCCAAAATTTTGTCGTGGTCCCCGCAATGTATTTCCACTTGTCTTCGGAAACCAGTTAAAGTCTTGTGCACTTCTTCGGTATCTCAATTGCCAGAGGAGTACCGAGAGTTCCTAGACGTGTTTAACAAGGTGCGTGCCAGTACGTTGCCTCCTCACTGGTCTTACGATTGTGCCATAGACCTGCAACCCAAAGCCATTCCTCCTCGGGGCCCGGTGTACCCTCTGTCTGTTGCAGAGAATTGTGCTATGGAGGAGTATGTTGCCGATGCTCTGTCGCTGGGAATCATCCGCAAATCCTGCTCTCCTGCAGGGGCTGGCTTCTTCTTTGTGAAGAAAAAGGGTGGCGAGTTAAGAACATGTATCGATTATAGGTGTCTTAATCGTCTTACCATTAAGAATGCTTACCCTATTCCGCTCATTACGGAACTCTTTGACCGCCTCAAGGGAACTACGGTCTTTACTAAACTTGATTTGAGAGGCACGTACAATCTCGTTAGGATTAAGGAGGGCCACAAATGGAAAACAGCATTTAACACCAGAAGCGGGCATTATGAGTATCTTGTAATGCCCTTTGGCCTATGTAATGCTCCTGCTGTTTTTCAGGAATTTATTAATGATGTCCTACGAGATATGTAGCAACAGTGTGTTGTGGTGTACTTAGACGACCACCCACACTTGAGGCTCATCGTTCTGATGTTACATGGGTTCTTCAGAGACTACGTGAGAATGGCCTGTTTTGTAAACTCGAGAAATGTGAGTTCCATCAGACTCACTTAACTTTCCTAGGTTATGTTATCTCCGTTGCAGGGTTCTCCATGGATCCTGACAAGTTATCTGCAGTTCTGCAGTGGCCTTGCCCAGTTGGTCTTCGGTCTATTCAACGTTTTTTGGGGTTCGCCAATTATTATAGAAAGTTTGTTAGAAACTTTTCTTCCTTGGTTAAACATATCACAGACATGACCCGTAAAGAGAATGATCCACTCCATTGGTCACCTACTGCCATTAAGGTCTTTGATAGTCTTAAGACTGCCTTTGCTGCTGCTCCAGTTCTGGCTCATCCTAACCCTGTCCTGCATTTCATTCTTGAGGTCGATGCATCTGGAGTAGGTGCCATCTTGTCTCAACGTCCTACGCCTGACGGTTCCTTGCATTCGTGTGGTTTCTTCTCTAAGAAATGGTCTCCAGTGGAGTGCAATTATGAAATTGATGACAGGGAATTACTGGCCATAATTTTGGCACTCAAGGAATGGAGGCATATTCTCGAGGGTACTAGCGTGCCAGTGCTCATTCTTACTGACCACAAGGATTTAACTTATCTATCTATGGTTACCCAAGGAGATAGTGTCGGACCGACGTAGCCAGTTTGTCTCCAGATTTTGGCATTCCTTTTGTGCTCAAATGGGGATCCAGCTTTCCTTCTCCTCGGCATATAACCCTCAATCCAATGGGGCTGCGGAATGGTCTAATCAAGCTCTGGAACAGTTCCTCCATTGCTATGTCTCAGATAACCACAATAATTATTCTGAACTGTTACCTTGGGCAGAGTTTGCTCGTAATAGTGCTATTACAGGGAGTGCAGAATTATTAGGCAAGTTGTATTTTTGAGGATTCATTTTATTATTGAACAACAAACATGTTCTCAATGAACCCAAAAAACTCATTAATATCAAAGCTGAATATTTTTGGAAGTAGTTTTTAGTTTGTTTTTAGTTTTAGCTATTTTAGGGGGATATCTGTGTGTGCAGGTGACTATTACTGTGCATAATTATTAGGCAACTTAACAAAAAACAAATATATACCCATTTCAATTATTTATTTTTACCAGTGAAACCAATATAACATCTCATCATTCACAAATATACATTTCTGACATTCAAAAACAAAACAAAAACAAATCAGTGACCAATATAGCCACCTTTCTTTGCAAGGACACTCAAAAGCCTGCCATCCATGGATTCTGTCAGTGTTTTGATCTGTTCACCATCAACATTGCGTGCAGCAGCAACCACAGCCTCCCAGACACTGTTCAGAGATGTGTACTGTTTTCCCTCCTTGTAAATCTCACATTTGATGATGGACCACAGGTTCTCAATGGGGTTCAGATCAGGTGAACAAGGAGGCCATGTCATTAGATTTTCTTCTTTTATACCCTTTCTTGCCAGCCATGCTGTGGAGTACTTGGACGCGTGTGATGGAGCATTGTCCTGCATGAAAATCATGTTTTTCTTGAAGGATGCAGACTTCTTCCTGTACCACAGCTTGAAGAAGGTGTCTTCCAGAAACTGGCAGTAGGACTGGGAGTTGAGCTTGACTCCATCCTCAACCCGAAAAGGCCCCACAAGCTCATCTTTGATGATACCAGCCCAAACCAGTACTCCACCTCCACCTTGCTGGCGTCTGAGTCGGACTGGAGCTCTCTGCCCTTTACCAATCCAGCCACGGGCCCATCCATCTGGCCCATCAAGACTCACTCTCATTTCATCAGTCCATAAAACCTTAGAAAAATCAGTCTTGAGATATTTCTTGGCCCAGTCTTGACGTTTCAGCTTGTGTGTCTTGTTCAGTGGTGGTCGTCTTTCAGCCTTTCTTACCTTGGCCATGTCTCTGAGTATTGCACACCTTGTGCTTTTGGGCACTCCAGTGATGTTGCAGCTCTGAAATATGGCCAAACTGGTGGCAAGTGGCATCTTGGCAGCTGCACGCTTGACTTTTCTCAGTTCATGGGCAGTTATTTTGCGCCTTGGTTTTTCCACACACTTCTTGCGACCCTGTTGACTATTTTGAATGAAACGCTTGATTGTTCGATGATCACGCTTCAGAAGCTTTGCAATTTTAAGAGTGCTGCATCCCTCTGCAAGATATCTCACTATTTTTGACTTTTCTGAGCCTGTCAAGTCCTTCTTTTGACCCATTTTGCCAAAGGAAAGGAAGTTGCCTAATAATTATGCACACCTGATATAGGGTGTTGATGTCATTAGACCACACCCCTTCTCATTACAGAGTTGCACATCACCTAATATGCTTAATTGGTAGTAGGCTTTCGAGCCTATACAGCTTGGAGTAAGACAACATGCATAAAGAGGATGATGTGGTCAAAATACTCATTTGCCTAATAATTCTGCACTCCCTGTAATGCTTCCTCCAAGTTATCCCCGTTCATGGCGATTTATGGGTTTCAACCATCCTTGTTGCCCGATTCATTAATGTCTCAGGGTATTCCGGCTTTGGAGGAGCATCTCCGTCAACTCTGTTCCATGTGGGTGCAGATTCAGTATTGCCTTCATCGTTCTATGCAGCACCAAAAGTTCCAGGCTGATCGTAGGTGTCTGCCCGCACCTTCTTACCAGGTTGGTGAGAGAGTTTGGCTGTCCTCCCTCAACTTGAACCTTTGTGTGCCTTCCAATAAATTGGCTCCCCGTTATGTTGGTCCTTTTCGAATACTCCGACGGGTTAATCCTGTGGCCTATGCTCTTGACCTTCCTCCTGCTATGTGCATCGCCAATGTTTTTCATTTCTCCCTCTTAAAACCATTGGTTTGTAATCGGTTTACCACTTTGTTACCTCGTCCCTGTCCTATCTTTGTTGACAACCATGAGGAGTATGAGGTCAGCAGCATTATTGACTCTCATATGTCCAGGGGCCGTGTACAGTATTTGGTTCACTGGAGGGGCTACAGTCCGGAAGAGCGTTCTTGGGTTCCCTCATCTGATGTTCATGCTCCCACCCTCCTCTGTGCCTTCCATGCCCGTTTCCCCAATAAGCCTTTTGTCCTCCTCGTTGAGGGGAGGGTACTGTCAGGGTTTTTTCCCTGTTTTGTTTGCCATGTGCTGCTGGCAGCCATTTTACTCACCTCTCTTGCTGACTATGGTGCACTCTGGGGGATGCTGCTCCTTTCCTGCACTTCCTTTTATGGCCAGACTGGTGTGCATCATCCGTGTGAGACAGGATGCAGTCTCAGAATTGTGATGTCATCACTTATTATTTAAAGGGTCTCTGTTCAGTATGCTTTGCATTTGTGTTGTCTCAGACCTGTTTGTGAGAGTTCCTGTGTATTACCTGGCTGCCTGACGTACTTCCTGGTTCCTGATCCCTGGCTTGTTCCTGACTCTGCTGTTTTCCTTGTTCCTGATTCTGGCTCATCTGACTATTCGCTTTGGCTCCTGACTCGGCTCATCTGACTACCAGCTCTGGTTTTGACTCCTGGCTTGTTATTTGACTTGTGGACTTTTTATTATTTTTTGCTATTAATAAAGGTGTGATTATTTTTGCACTTCTCGTCTCAGTCTGATTCCTGGCACCCTGACAGGCAGTTTGTTGAGAGATTATTTAATTTCTGATAGAATCAGTTTTGATGTTGAAGTGGCTGGCAAAATCCGGAGATGAGAGAGAAGTGGTAATAGGAGGTGGGGTTGGGCAGAGAAGGGTATTGAAAGTGGAGAACAGATGTTTTGGGTTTGAAGAAAGTGTAGAGATAAGAGTAGAGAAGTAATCCTGCTTAGAAAAGTTAAAGGGACAGTCTAGTCAAAATTAAACGTTCATAATTCAGATAGGGCATGCAATTTTAAACAACTTTACAAATTTTCTTTGTTGTTAATCATTCAGAGACAGGGGTCTGTCTCTGAAACGTTGCAATCTTTGTACCTGTTTTTCAATAAATATTTGAACAATATTGAGGTGCTGCTGATTTGTGTCTTTGGAATACCTAGATATTAGACCATGTGATTGTAATGACAACTGCGGAGTGATCTAACCAGGAGGTTGGAGCAATAGACTTTTAACTGATTTGTTGAAATATAATAAGTCCTACTATAGGTATGTGCAGGATTAGAAAACAAAGTGTAGTTGCATGTACGTGGGTGAAAAAACATAATTTATGTAAGAACTTACCTGATAAATTCATTTCTTTCATATTGGCAAGAGTCCATGAGCTAGTGACGTATGGGATATACAATCCTACCAGGAGGGGCAAAGTTTCCCAAACCTCAAAATGCCTATAAATACACCCCTCACCACACCCACAATTCAGTTTAACGAATAGCCAAGAAGGGAGGTGATAAAGAAAGGAGTAATAAAGCATCAACAAAAGAATTTGGAAATAATTGTGCTTTATACAAAAAAAATTCATAACCACCATAAAAAAAGGGTGGGCCTCATGGACTCTTGCCAATATGAAAGAAATTAATTTATCAGGTAAGTTCTTACATAAATTATATTTTCTTTCATATAATTGACAAGAGTCCATGAGCTAGTGATGTATGGGATAGCAATACCCAAGATGTGGAACTCCACGCAAGAGTCACTAGAGAGGGAGGGATAAAAATAAAAACAGCCATTTTCCGCTGAAAAAAATTAATCCACAACCCAAAATATAAATTTAATCTCATAAATGAAAGGAAAAAACTTAAATTGAAAGCAGAAGAATCAAACTGAAAAAGCTGCCTGAAGAACTTTTCTACCAAAAACTGCTTCCGAAGAAGCAAATACATCAAAATGGTAGAATTTAGTAAATGTATGCAAAGAAGACCAAGTAGCAGCTTTGCAAATCTGATCAACTGAAGCTTCATTCTTAAAAGCCCAGGAAGTGGAAACTGATCTTGTAGAATGAGCTGTAATTCTCTGAGGCGGGACTTGACCCAACTCCAAATAGGCTTGATGAATCAAAAGCTTTAACCACGAAGCCAAAGAAACGGCAGAAGCCTTCTGACCTTTCCTAGAACCAGAAAAGATAACAAATAGACTAGAAGTCTTCCTGAAATCTTAGTAGCTTCAACATAATATTTCAGAGTTCTCACCACATCCAAAGAATGTAAAGATCTCTCCAAAGAATTCTTAGGATTAGGACACAAGGAAGGTGCAACAATTTCTCTATTAATGTTGTTAGAATTCACAACCTTAGGTTAGAATTTAAATGAAGTCCGCAAAACTGCCTTATCCTGATGAAAAATCAGAAAAGGAGATTGACAAGAGAGAGCGGATAATTCAGAAACTCTTCAAGCAGAAGAGATGGCCAAAAGAAACAATACTTTCCAAGAAAGTAGTTTAATGTCCAAAGAATGCATAGGCTCAAACGGAGGAGCCAGGCTGTAAATCCTTCAAAACCAAATTAAGACTCCAAGGAGGAGAGATTGATTCAATGACAGGCTTGATACGAACCAAAGCCTGTACAAAACAATGAATATCAGGAACTTTAGCAATCTTTCTGTGAAATAAAACAGAAAGAGCAGAGATTTGTCCTTTCAAGGAATTTGCAGACAAACCTTTATCCAAACCATCCTAAAGAAATTTGTAAAATTCTAGAAATTCTAATAGAATGCCAAGAAAATTTATGAGAAGAACACCATGAAATGTAAGTCTTCCAAACTCGATAATAAATCTTTCTAGAAACAGATTTACGAGTCTGCAACATAGTATTAATCACAGAGTCAGAAAAACCTCTATGACTTAGTACTAAGCGTTCAATTTCCATACCTTCAAATTTAATGATTTGAGATCCTGATGAAAAAACGGACCTTGAGATAGAAGGTTTGGCCTTAATGGCCAAGGTTGGCAACTGGACATCCGAACAAGATCCACATACCAAAATCTGTGAGGCCATGCTGGAGCCACCAGCAGCATAAACAATTGCTCTATGATGATTTTGGAGATCACTCTTGGAAGAAGAACTAGATGCGGGAAAATATAAGCCAGTTGATAACACCAAGGAAGTGTAACCGCATCCACTGCTTCCGCCTGAGGATCCCTGGAAATGGACAGGTACCTGGGAAATTCCTTGTTTAGATGAGATGCCATCAGATCTATTTCTGGAAGCCCCCACATCTGAACAACTTGAGAAAACACATCTGGGTGGAGAAACCATTCTCCCGGATGTAGAGTCTGACGACTGAGGTAATCCGCTTCCCAATTGTCTATACCTGGGATATAAACCACAGAAATTAGACAGGAGCTGGATTCTGCCCAAATAAGTATCCGAGATACTTCTTTCATAGCTTGAGGACTGTGAGTCCCACCCTGATGATTGACATATGCCACAGTTGTGAAATTGTCTGTCTGAAAGCAAAAGAACGGTTCTCTCTTCAACAGAGGCCAAAACTGAAGAGCCCTGAGAATTGCACGGAGTTCCAAAATATTTATTGGTAATTTTGCCTCTTGAGATTTCCAAACCCCTTGTGCTTTCAGAGATCCCCTAACGGCTCCCCTACCTGAAAGACTTGCATCTGTTGTGATCTCAGTCCAGGTTAGATGTACGAAAGAGACCCCTAGAATTATACGATGGTGATCTAACCACCAAGTCAGAGAAAGTCGAACATTGGGATTTAAGGATATTAATTGTGATATCCTTGTATAATCCCTGCACCATTGGTTCAGCATACAAAGCTGGAGAGGTCTCATATGAGAACGAGCAAAGGGGATCGCGTCCGATGCTGCAGTCATGAGACCTAAAACTTCCATGCACAAAGCTACTGAAGGGAATGACTGAGACTGAAGGCTCCGACAGGTTGCAACCAATTTCAAACGTCTCTTGTCTGTTAGAGACAAAGTCATGGACACTGCAGGCCTAAAAAGATGACCTGAATAAAAATAAGCTTTCCTTAGAAAAGATTAAAGTTTCCTATCTAAAGGATCTTTAAAAGAAGTACTATATTCCGTAGGAATAGTAGTACGTTAGCAAGAGTTGAGATAGCCCCATCAATTTTGGGGATCTTTTCCCAAAACTCCAGTCTAACTGCTGGCGAAGGATACAATTTTTTAAACCTTGAAGAAGGAATAAAAGAAGTACCATGCCTATTCCCTTCCTTTGAAATCATAATAGAAATATCATCAGGAACTGGAAAAACCTCTGGAATAACCACAGGAGGTTTATAAACAGAATTTAAATGTTTACTAGTTTTAATATCAAGAGGACTAGTCTCCTCAATATCCAATATGATCAACACTTCTTAAACAATGTACTCTATTTTAAATAAATAAGTTGTTTTGTCAGTGTCAATATCTGAGGAAGGATCTTCTGAATCAGATAGATCCTTCCTCATCAGAGGAGGATAATTCAGTATGTTGTTGGTCATTTGAAATTTCATCAACTTTATGAGAAGTTTTAAAAGACCTTTACATTTATTAGAAGGAGGGATGGCAGACAAAGCCTTCTGAATAGAATCAGCAATAAATTATTATAAATTCACAGGTATATCTTGTACATTAGATGTTAAAAGAACAGCAACTGGCAATGTACTATTACTGATGGACACATTCTCTGCATGTAAAAGTTTATCATGACAACATATTACAAACCACAGCTGGAGATATAATCTCCACAAGATTATAACAAATGTATTTAGCTTTGGTAGAACTGTTATCAGTCAGTAGGGTTCCAACAGTGATTTCTGAGACAGGATCAGATTGAGACATCTTGCAAAGAAAAAAACAACATATAAAGCAAAAATATCAATTTCCTTATATGGCAGTTTCAGGAATGGGAAAAAAATGCAAACAGCATAGCCCTCTGATAGATAAAAAAAAGGCAAGAGGCATATAGGAATGGGGTTTAAAATAATGAAAATATTTCGCGCCGAGTATGACGCACAAACAAACAGAGAAAATGTTTGCGTCATCGAACGTAACTTCGCACCAAAAAAATCTCGTGCCAAAAATGACGTAATATAGTTTTGCATTTCACGCCCTTGTGAGCCTTATTCTGCCCGCGAATTTAAAATGACAGTCAATTGAAAAAAGACTATACCCCAGGTAAGAAATACAGAAATGAAACTGACAGACTGCAAAAGGAAATATACTGAAACCTGAATCATGGCAAATATAAGTACAAAACATATATTTAGAACTTTATATAAATACATAAAGTGCCAAATCAAAGCTGAGAGTGTCTTAAGTAGTAATGAAAACTTACTTACCAAAAGACACCCATCCACATATAGCAGATAGCCAAACCAGTACTGAAATGGTTATCAGTAGAGGTAATGGATAATGAGAGTATATCGTCGATCTGAAAAGGGAGGTAGGAGATGAATCTCTACGACCGATAACAGAGAACCTATGAAATAGACCCCCGTTAGGGAAATCATCGTATTCAATAGGTGATACTCCCTTCACGTCCCTCTGATATTCACTGTACTCTGAGAGGAAAACCGGGCTTCAAAATGCTGAGAAGCGCATATCAACGTAGAAACCTTAGCACAAACTTACTTCACCACCTCCACAGGAGGCAAAGTTTGTAAAACTGAATTGTGGGTGTGGTGAGGGGTGTATTTACAGGCATTTTGAGGTTTGGGAAACTTTGCCCCTCCTGGTAGGATTGTATATCCCATGCGTCACTAGCTCATGGAATCTTGCCAATTACATGAAAGAAATATCCATACATTATATAATTTGCAGTCTTTAAAGGCTTTCTATATGTAAGAAGGTACTATCTTTGAGATTTTAGAAGATGGATTTGAGTTACCAAGGCAGGGTTGAATGGGAAAATTAAAGGACCCCCCCCCCTACACACAAAGATAAATCCTTAAGAGATGTCTATTAGTTTACTAAAAAAAGGGAAGATGGTCTGTATTAGGAACATATATTTACTGGCCTGACAAATAGCAGTCCACCTATTCCCAAAAACATCCCTTCATTATCCTTAGCAGTCTGTAATAACTTAAAGGGACAGTCTACACCAGAAGTTTTATTGTTTTAAAAGATAGATTATTATTATTATTACCTATTGTATCAATGCAATGTTTTGTGGACCCAGGACATACTTGAAAACGAGAGAAATCTCAATGTATCCTTCCTGGTAAAATATTTTATAAATAAATAAATTATTATACTTTATTTATGAAGCACCAACATATTCCGCATCACTATCCATGGATACAATTCATATAAATAAAACAATACAAGACTGGTAAGAGACAGGACAAAATTTACAAACACATACATGAGGGATTGAGTGCCTCGATCCAATATGCAGCGTTGCCCGCAAAAGCCGGCGATGCCGTTTTTTGCGCTGTTTTGGTATCACATATATGGCGTAACATACAAGTTACACGTATCAAGCCTTGCGCTGAGTATGGAAGCACCGTAACTCCCGAAAATGCATGCAAAAATAAACTAACACCTAACACATGCGCAAATCAGCCAATAGGATGAAAGCTACTGAAATTCTATTGGCTGATTTGACAGGATATCAGTAGATCTCATCCGATAGGCTGATTTGAATTTGAAGGCTCAAATCAGCCAATAGGAATTCAAGGGACGTCATTTTTAGTTGCGTACCTTGAATTCCTATTCAGTGTACGGCGGAGATTGTATGAAGAAGATCCTCCACGCTCCATGGCTCCGCGGTCGCCGGTCTTCACTTCCAGGCTCGCTGGTCTTCACTTCCAGGCTCGCCGGTCTTCAGTTCCAGAGTCGCCGGTCTTCAGCTCCGTCCTCCGCTCCGCGCTGGCTGGTTTCCTGGAAGAAGAAAGAAAAGGTCGCCGCTTGGAAGAAGACTTCACCGCCTGGAACAGGACCTTCTCCGTCGGTCTTCAGGACAGGTGGGGACCACTTGGGGGTTAGACTTAGGGTTTTTAAGGTTTTTTTGGGGGGTTTATTTTATTTAGATAGGGTGGGCAGCAATAGAGCTGAATGCCCTTTAAGGGCAATGCCCAACAAATGCCCTTTTCAGGGCAATGGGTAGTTTAGAGTTTTTAGTGTTAGGTTTTTTTTTGGGGGGGGTTTGTGGGTATGGGGTTTTACTGTTGGGGGGGGCTTTGTGTATTTTTTGCAAAAAGAGCTGAGTATCTTGGGGCAGTGCCCTGCAAAAAGTCCTTTCTTAGGGCTACTGATAGTTTATTCGACTAGGGGGTGTTTTTATTTTGGGGGGCTTTTTTATTTTCATAGAGATTAGGTATAATTTTTTAAAAAGTTTGTAATTTTCTTTATTTTTTCTGTAATCTTAGATTTTTTTTATTTTCTGTAATTCTAGCTTAAAGGGACAGTCTACTCCAGAATTTTGATTAGACTTCCCCTTTAATTTATACTTAGTTTATTTTTATTTTTAAAGTAGTGTTAGTTTTTTGTAATTTAAGAGTAACTTTAGTATTTTGTAAATTAGGTAATTTTGGTTCATTTAGGGGGTGTTAGGTTAGGGGTTAGGTTTATTGCATTTTGGGCTATGGCGGTTTAGGGGTTAATACTTGGATAGGTTTATTGCGTTGTGGGCTATGGCAGTTTAGGGGTTAATACTTGGAAAGGTTTATTGCGTTGTGGGTTAATGGTGGATTAAGGGTTAATAGTTTTAATAGGTAGTTAGCGATGTTGGGGTTGGCGGATTTAGGGGTTAATAATTTATTTATTACTTGCGGTGTGGGTTTGATGGCGGATATAGGGGTTAATAGTTTAAATAGGCTTATTGCGTTGTGGGGGGTTGTCGGGCTAGGGGTTGATACATTTATTATTAGTAGTGAGAGGGGGGATTGTGGATATAGGGGTTTTTACGTGTCGGGCTTATTTTTGGGAGGCGTGTTAGACTTTTACGGGAGATTTGTTATTTTCTTTACTTTTCTTAGGCGCCGGCAGTTTCTAAAGTGCCGTAAGTTACTGACGACGACAGAAATGTGTATTTGCGCACATTTCTGAACGTCGCCAGTTAATCCGACTTACGCCACTTAGGAAATGCCGGGGCCATATATGTAATAACCCGATGTGCGAGGTGAAATTACGGGTGGCGTGGGTTTCTGCGCTTATGATGAAACCTGTTATATTAATTTACTTTTTACCTCTGTGATTACCTTGTATCTAAGCATCTTCTGACAGCCCCCTGTTCACATGACTTTATATATATTATCTATTGACTTTTTACGCAATTAGTGCAGTGTCTGCCACAACTGCCACTGGCGTGATCACAATGTTATCTATATGGCTCACATGAACTAGTACTCCCCTGTTGTGAAAAGCAAATAAAAAAGCATGTGATAAGAGGCTGTCTGTAGTGGATTAGAAACAGGCAGACATTTAGAGGTTTTAAATATTATGAAGCATATTAATATAACAATGTTGGTTATGCAAAGCTGGGGAATGGGTAGTAAAGGCGTTATTTATCTTTTTAAACAATAACAATTTTAGTGTTGACTGTCCCTTTAACATTTGGTCCTTAACAGTCTGTAATAATTTAACATTTTTAATTACTTACTCCTTTATTCTTGACATTATTGGAGCTATGGAAATGTGTATAGTGGTTACCTAAATATCGGGTAGATTATGAGTCTTGCGTTATGAGGGGTGCGTTGCTAGCTTGCACGTTATTCTCACCGCTCACTTCCCTGCAGGGCTGGTATTACGGATTTTTACAAACCCGTCATTAACAGGCAAGAACTGAGCGTAAAGAAAAATTGTGCTCCACACTGCACTCCAATACCAGCGCTGCTTAAGTGAACGGTGAGCTAGTTATACGTGCTTGTCCATGATTTCCCCATAGACATCAATGGGGAGAGCCGGCTGAGAAAAAGTCTAACACCTGCAAAAAAGCAGCGTAAAACTCAGTAACGCAGCCCCATTGATTCTTATGGGGAAACTAAAGTTATGCTTACACCTAACACCCTAACATGAACCCAGAGTCTAAACACCCCTAATCTTACACTTATTAACCCCTAATCTGCCGCCCCCAACATCGCCGACACCTGCATTATACTTATTAACCCCTAATCTGCTGCTCCGGACATTACCGCCACTATAATAAACATATTAACCCCTAAACCACTGCACTCCCGCATCACAAACACTAGTTAAATATTATTAACCCCTAATCTTCAGCCCCTAACATCGCCGCCACCTATGTACATTTATTAATCCCTAATCTGCCGCCCCCAACGTCGCCGCCACTATACTAAATTTATTAACCCCTAAACCTAAGTCTAACCCTAACCCTAACACCCCCTAACTTAAATATAATTTAAATAAATCTAAATAAAATTCCTATCATTAACTAAATTATTGCTATTTAAAACTAAATACTTACCTGTAAAATAAACCCTAAGCTAGCTACAATATAACTAATAGTTACATTGTATCTAGCTTAGGGTTTATTTTTATTTTACAGGCAGGTTTGTATTTATTTTAACTAGGTAGTATAGTTACTTAATAGTTATTAACTATTTAATAACTACCTAGCTAAAATAAATACAAATTACCTCACACTGCACTACAATTAAATAACTTACATAAATTAAATACAATTAAATAAATTAAATACAATTAGCTAAATTACAACCCCCCCCCACTAAATTACAGAAAATAAAAAACAAATTACAAGATATTTAAACTAATTACACCTAATCTAAGAGCCCTATAAAATAAAAAGGCCCCCCCAAAATAAAAAAAAAACCCTAGCCTAAACTAAACTATTAATAGCCCTTAAAAGAGCCTTTTGCGGGGCATTGCCCCAAAGAAATCAGCTCTTTTACCTGTAAATAAAAAATACAAATACACCTCAACAGTAAAACCCACCACCCACACAACCAACCCCCCAAATAAAACCCTAACTAAAAAACTAAGCTCCCCATTGCCCTGAAAAAGGGCATTTGGATGGGCATTGTCCTTAAAAGGGCATTTAGCTCTATTGCTGCCCAAAGCCCTAACCTAAAAATAAAACCCACCCAATACACCCTTAAAAAATCCTAACACTAACCCCCGAAGATTCACTTACCGGGAGAAGTCTTCATCCAAGCGGCAAGATGTCCTCAACAAAGCCGGCAGAAGTGGTCCTCCAGACGGACAGAAGTTGTCCTCCAGACGGCTTCTTCTATCTTCATCCATCCGACGCGAAGCGGCTCCATCTTCAAGACATCCGGCGCGGAGCATCCTCTTCCGACAAAGTCTTCTGGTTCTTCCAGAATGAATATCTCTTTAAGTGATGTCTAGAATTCTATCAGCCAATCGGAATAAAGGTTGAAAAAAATCCTATTGGCTGATTGGATCAATCAGCCAATAGAATGCGAGCTAAATGCTATTGGCTGATTGGATCAGCCAATAGGATTGAGCTTCAATCCTATTGGCTGTTTGCATCAGCCAATAGGATTTTTTCAACCTTAATTCCGATTGGCTGATAGAACTCTATCAGCCAATCGGAATCTAAGAGACGCCATTTGGGGGGTTGTTTGTGTGGGTGATGGGTTTTACTGTTGGGCGGGTATTTGTATTTTTTATTTACAGATAAAAGAGCTGATTTCTTTGGGGCAATGGTTTAGGGGTTAATAGGTAGTTATGGGTGTTAGTGTACTTTTTAGCACTTTAGTTATGAGTTTTATGCTACAGCATTGTAGTGTAAAACTCATAACTACTGACTTTAAAATGCGTTAGGAATCTTGGCGGTAGAGGGTGTAGAGCTCACTTTTTGGCCTCCCAGGCAGACTCGTAATACCAGCGATATGGAACTCCCATAGAAAAAAGCCTTTATGAAATTTACGTAAATAGGTTTGCGGTAAGGCCAAAAAAGTGTGCGGTACACCTATACCTGCAAGACTCATAATAACAGCGGGCGTAAAAAAGCAACGTTAGGACCTGTTAACGCTGCTTTTTCACCTTACCGCAAAACTCGTAATCTAGGCATAAGTTTCCTGTATAACAAAAAATGTATAACTGCCCCTGTCCTAGCTAAGTCAGACAGCACCAGTGATCTTTTACAAGGTGAATTAAACGCTTTCACATTCTGGGTTATCAAACTATGGCCTAGATTTGGAGTTCGGCGGTAAAAGGGCTGTTAACGCTCCGCGGGTTTTTTTCTGGCCGCACCATAAATTTAACTCTGGTATCGAGAGTTCAAACAAATGCTGCGTTAGGCTCCAAAAAAGGAGCGTAGAGCATATTTACCGCAAATGCAACTCTCGATACCAGAGTTGCTTACGGACGCGGCCGGCATCAAAAACGTGCTCGTGCACGATTCTCCCATAGGAAACAATGGGGCAGTTTGAGCTGAAAAAAAACCTAACACCTGCAAAAAAGCAGCGTTCAGCTCTTAACGCAGCCCCATTGTTTCCTATGGGGAAACACTTCCTACGTCTGCACCTAACACTCTAACATGTACCCCGAGTCTAAACACCCCTAACCTTACACTTATTAACCCCTAATCTGCCGCCCCCCGCTATCGCTGACCCCTGCATTACACTTTTAACCCCTAATCTGCCGCTCCGTAAACCGCCGCCACCTACGTTATCCCTATGTACCCCTAATCTGCTGCCCTAACATCGCCGACCCCTATGTTATATTTATTAACCCCTAATCTGCCCCCCACAACGTCGCCGACACCTGCCTACACTTATTAACCCCTAATCTGCCGAGCGGACCTGAGCGCTACTATAATAAAGTTATTAACCCCTAATCCGCCTCACTAACCCTATCATAAATAGTATTAACCCCTAATCTGCCCTCCCTAACATCGCCGACACCTAACTTCAATTATTAACCCCTAATCTGACGACCGGAGCTCACCGCTATTCTAATAAATGTATTAACCCCTAAAGCTAAGTCTAACCCTAACACTAACACCCCCCTAAGTTAAATATAATTTTTATCTAACGAAATAAATTAACTCTTATTAAATAAATGATTCCTATTTAAAGCTAAATACTTACCTGTAAAATAAATCCTAATATAGCTACAATATAAATTATAATTATATTATAGCTATTTTAGGATTAATATTTATTTTACAGGCAACTTTGTAATTATTTTAACCAGGTACAATAGCTATTAAATAGTTAAGAACTATTTAATAGTTACCTAGTTAAAATAATAACAAATTTACCTGTAAAATAAATCCTAACCTAAGATATAATTAAACCTAACACTACCCTATCAATAAAATAATTAAATAAACTACCTACAATTACCTACAATTAACCTAACACTACACTATCAATAAATTAATTAAACACAATTGCTACAAATAAATACAATTAAATAAACTATCTAAAGTACAAAAAATAAAAAAGAACTAAGTTACAGAAAATAATAAAATATTTACAAACATAAGAAAAATATTACAACAATTTTAAACTAATTACACCTACTCTAAGCCCCCTAATAAAATAACAAAGCCCCCCAAAATAAAAAATTCCCTACCCTATTCTAAAATACAAATATTACAAGCTCTTTTACCTTACCAGCCCTGAACAGGGCCCTTTGCGGGGCATGCCCCAAGAATTTCAGCTCTTTTGCCTGTAAAAAAAAACATACAATACCCCCCCCCCAACATTACAACCCACCACCCACATACCCCTAATCTAACCCAAACCCCCCTTAAATAAACCTAACACTACCCCCCTGATGATCTTCCTACCTTGTCTTCACCATGCCAGGTTCACCGATCCGTCCTGGCTCCAAGATCTTCATCCAACCCAAGCGGGGGCTAGACATCCACTGAAGAAGTCCAGAAGAGGGTCCAAAGTCTTCCTCCTATCCGGCAAGAAGAGGACATCCGGACCGGCAAACATCTTCTCCAAGCGGCATCTTCTATCTTCTTCCATCCGATGACGAC
Source organism: Bombina bombina (assembly GCF_027579735.1). Taxonomy (NCBI): domain Eukaryota; kingdom Metazoa; phylum Chordata; class Amphibia; order Anura; family Bombinatoridae; genus Bombina; species Bombina bombina. The sequence goes on from NC_069500.1 coordinate 1,388,987,485, forward strand.
CGGCTCCATCTTGAAGACCTCCAGCGCGGATCCATCCTCTTCTTCCAACGACTAGACGTGGAATGACGGTTCCTTTAAGGGACGTCATCCAAGATGGCGTCCCTCGAATTCCGATTGGCTGATAGGATTCTATCAGCCAATCGGAATTAAGGTAGGAATTTTCTGATTGGCTGATGGAATCAGCCAATCAGAATATAGTTCAATCCGATTGGCTGATCCAATCAGCCAATCAGATTGAGCTCGCATTCTATTGGCTGTTCCGATCAGCCAATAGAATGCGAGCTCAATCTGATTGGCTGATTGGATCAGCCAATCGGATTGAACTATATTCTGATTGGCTGATTCCATCAGCCAATCAGAAAATTCCTACCTTAATTCCGATTGGCTGATAGAATCCTATCAGCCAATCGGAATTCAAGGGACGCCATCTTGGATGACGTCCCTTAAAGGAACCGTCATTCCTCGTCTAGTCGTCGGAAGAAGAGGATGGATCCGCGCTGGAGGTCTTCAAGATGGAGCCGGTCGTCATCGGATGGAAGAAGATAGAAGATGCCGCTTGGAGAAGATGTTTGCCGGTCCGGATGTCCTCTTCTTGCCGGATAGGAGGAAGACTTTGGAGCACCAGATTATGGATCGCCAACCCCCGCTTGGGTTGGATGAAGATCTTGGAGCCAGGACGGATCGGTGAACCTGGTATGGTGAAGACAAGGTAGGAAGATCTTCAGGGGATTAGTGTTAGGTTTATTTAAGGGGGGTTTGGGTTAGATTAGGGGTATGTGGGTGGTGGGTTGTAATGTTGGGGGGGGGGTATTGTATGTTTTTTTTTACAGGCAAAAGAGCTGAAATTCTTGGGGCATGCCCCGCAAAGGGCCCTGTTCAGGGCTGGTAAGGTAAAAGAGCTTGTAATATTTGTATTTTAGAATAGGGTAGGGATTTTTTTATTTTGGGGGGCTTTGTTATTTTATTAGGGGGCTTAGAGTAGGTGTAATTAGTTTAAAATTGTTGTAATATTTTTTTTATGTTTGTAAATATTTTATTATTTTCTGTAACTTAGTTCTTTTTTATTTTTTGTACTTTAGATAGTTTATTTAATTGTATTTATTTGTAGCAATTGTGTTTAATTAATTTATTGATAGTGTAGTGTTAGGTTAATTGTAGGTAATTGTAGGTAGTTTATTTAATTATTTTATTGATAGGGTAGTGTTAGGTTTAATTATATCTTAGGTTAGGATTTATTTTACAGGTAAATTTGTTATTATTTTAACTAGGTAACTATTAAATAGTTCTTAACTATTTAATAGCTATTGTACCTGGTTAAAATAATTACAAAGTTGCCTGTAAAATAAATATTAATCCTAAAATAGCTATAATATAATTATAATTTATATTGTAGCTATATTAGGATGTATTTTACAGGTAAGTATTTAGCTTTAAATAGGAATTATTTATTTAATAAGAGTTAATTTATTTCGTTAGATAAAAATTATATTTAACTTAGGGGGGTGTTAGTGTTAGGGTTAGACTTAGCTTTAGGGGTTAATACATTTATTAGAATAGCGGTGAGCTCCGGTCGGCAGATTAGGGGTTAATAATTGAAGGTAGGTGTCGGCGATGTTAGGGAGGGCAGATTAGGGGTTAATACTATTTATGAGAGGGTTAGTGAGGCGGATTAGGGGTTAATAACTTTATTATAGTAGCGCTCAGGTCCGCTCGGCAGATTAGGGGTTAATAAGTGTAGGTAGGTGTCGGCGACGTTGAGGGGGGCAGATTAGGGGTTAATAAATATAACATAGGGGTCGGCGATGTTAGGGGTAGCAGATTAGGGGTACATAGGGATAACGTAGGTGGCGGCGATTTGCGGTCAGAAGATTAGGGGTTAATTATTTTAAGTAGCTTGCGGCGACGTTGTGGGGGGCAAGTTAGGGGTTAATAGATATAATACAGGGGTCGGCGGTGTTAGGGGCAGCAGATTAGGGGTACATAAGTATAACGTAGGTGGCGGTCGGCAGATTAGGGGTTAAAAATTTTAATCGAGTGGCGGCGATGTGGGGGGACCTCGGTTTAGGGGTACATAGGTAGTTTATGGGTGTTAGTGTACTTTAGGGTACAGTAGTTAAGAGCTTTATAAACCGGCGTTAGCCAGAAAGCTCTTAACTCCTGCTATTTTCAGGCGGCTGGAATCTTGTCGTTAGAGCTCTAACGCTCACTGCAGAAACGACTCTAAATACCGGCGTTAGGAAGATCCCATTGAAAAGATAGGCTACGCAAATGGCGTAGGGGGATCTGCGGTATGGAAAAGTCGCGGCTGAAAAGTGAGCGTTAGACCCTTTAATCACTGACTCCAAATACCAGCGGGCGGCCAAAACCAGCGTTAGGAGCCTCTAACGCTGGTTTTGACGGCTACCGCCGAACTCTAAATCTAGGCCTATGTTTGTGTATTGTAGTCTCCATAATAAAAGGAGAAATAAACCTATTTGGCAAAAGATTTGCTTTTTTTGGACTAAGAAGAAACAAATGGTGGTATAAAAAGAAAATATTATAAGACACACTACTCTTAATTTTTTAAACAGTGATAGCCAGATTAAAAGTAGTTGCCACATCACTTAATATGAAATAAGCATGGGAGTATACGTAGCCTTATTCACAAAAGGGATAGAAAGGTCAAGAAATGTCATCTTCATAGCTGCATTTCAATTTGAAACAGAAGCATTTTTGCAGTACACTTTCCTTAGCAAAAATGCTTCTAGTAAAAGTCATTACTGTTTTCTGCAGCATACACACATATCCTGTGAGGTCCTGTGCAACAGCAGTAGCTTGTATGACACAAATTATGTCTTCAGAAACAATAAACACCACTGCCACCTCTCTGAGCATGCATAGCGTTTGAATGCTAGTGCACGGGCCCTCACAGGATATGTGCGTATGTCACTCAAAAACAGTAGTAACTTTTACTAAAACAATTTTTGCTAATGGAAGTATAACGCAAAAATGCTTCTGTTTCAAATTGAATTGCACACATGCACATTTCATTTTTTGACTTTTCAATCCCCTTAAACAACAAATAGTTATAATATGCATTTGAACCATATAAGTATAACTGCAAAACATCAATCAAACAGCTGAAAACAACAGAACAATTCTTTAAAGGCATTTTGTAATGCATATTAATCCGGAACTAAACAGCACACGAACTGTAAGTTAACACAAATACCTTAAACAAAGGATACAGTAAGTTATGTTTAAGGTGCATCATCTAGTTCTCAGCTGGGAGTTTATGTCATGAGGAACTATGATCTCATTATGTTGTTCACAGTAGCTAATGTTATGTTCAGACAAACACAGTCTCACCCTTTTAAATCCAGAGGTATCAAGTTGGGGTAGAATTCCCGGATGAGTTCAGCATCCCTCGGACTTGTCCACCACTCTGTCCTCTGGGTCTTTGGTGAATGCTCTGGTAGAGGTTATTTCCTACCATGTTTAGTAGACACTTCATGGACTTTCTGGGAGGAACTGCCAGACATGTCTGCAATTTGGGATGAAAAAGCTGGAGGTTCAGGGCTCTTTTACAGATCAGTCTTTTATTTTCATGCAGCACCAGCAATTGTGTGGGGAATCCCCACCTGTAGGGCACTTTTTTGTTTCTCAGTAGTGAAGTTAGGGGAGAAAATGATCTCTGTCTCTGGAGTGTTCTGGAGGACAAATCAGTGTAGAACAGTGTAAAATTGATTGGCTGGTGTTGTTTTTGTCACCCTGGAGTTGCTCTTCATCCCTGTAGTAGATTTAAATTTGATGATTACATCTCTTCAGTGGCTTGGGATGTAGTGCCATGTCAGCTCTGTCTCAAGGGATTTCTTCAAGAGTGGAACTTCCACTCAAGCGACTTAGGATATCTTTTGTTTTTTGTTTTTTTGCTGCTTCTGTGCTTAAATCTTCTATTTTATCTTGAAGTGCAACCAGAGAAGCTGATTATATCTCTAATTTTTCAATTCCTCTTGTATAGAGTCTCCTCCATCTGCTAGGGCCTCAACTTGGAGGCCTAGGGTGTGTATATCTTGTTTAAGATCAGCCAATTCTTCCAAATCACACATAAGAAGCAATATCTTGTTTGGTTGATGAGGATGGTAACAAGTGGAAATTTGTACAGCTTCTTGATCTCCTTTGGAGACTTTGGGGAAAGCTCTGCAGACCCATTTGTGTGGGGTACTTGGTCAGAGGAGGGAGAGCTGTTGACCGTAGTATTAAAGTATGAAGAAACTGACTGTTCTTGTCTGTAGTAGACTTAGATATTCTATCTGGTTTAATAGCTTTTTTTAGGGCCATGTTGAAATGTAAGCCCAAAGCTGCAGCAAACTAAACTTAAGAGAGGGCATTAATACTGCATACCCCTTTATGAGCATATACATATTTGCTTATAGTCTATGGGGCCTATCTATCAAGTTCCATATGGAGGTTGAGGGCCTTCAGACTCACCAGAAACACCAGTTATGAAGCAGCTGCTCCATAACCTGTCTGCCTGCTCTGAGGAGGCGGACAGACATCACCGCAATTCAACCCGAAATACGATCGGGTTGATTGACACCCCTGTGCTAGCGGCCAATCTGCAGGGGGCGGTGTTGCACCAGCAGTTTACAAGAGCTGCTGATACAATGCTGAATGCGGAGAGCGTATTGCTCTCCGTATTCAGCGAGTTCTGTCGGACATGATCGGCAGTGTCGGATCATGTCCGACAGGCCTTTCATAAATAGGCCCCTATATACCATATAGCAGAAGATTAACTACACAGAATATTGCATATAATAATTGATAATTGATACAATATTATTGTGCTTCCTACGTGTTTGTTACAAATAAGAGCAATCCAGGCTACACAATGTAGGGACCAGCACAGCTATATATAGAAGTTTGTTTCTGCAGTTGATGGCGGCAGCTAAGATGGCGGTCTGGAGTGAGTAATGAGCTCCTGGAGTACCCGAGTTTGCTACCAAGGGGAGATATTAATGCCTGGAGATCAGTTCAAATGCTCTGCACTGTCCTCTGATCGAAGTTGGTGATTCAAAATCTTCACATAAATTGAGCTAGAGCTAGCTTATTAGTGCTTTCACTAGAGTGGTAACTGAGCTAGCAGTAAACCTTTTGCGCTCATCGTGTTTCACTGGTATTAAGAGTTGAAAGTAAAAAGATATTGCTCCAGCGCTAACCCGACGAGCGCAAAATAGTCCAACTTACACTATCTTGCGCGCGATAATGTATTCCCCACATAGAAGTTAGCAGAGAATTTAAAAAAAAAAAAACCCTGAATCGCCATAAGACCCCTACTTTACTAAAACCTAAACCTCCACACTACATAGTCCACACTACACTATTAACCCCTAAACCGCCATCCCCAATGCAAAGTAACCCACTACACAAACACCTGAACCACCAAATAGCCCACTGTCACTATCAGCTCCCCCAATGTAAAATAACACACTAACATCTACCCAAAATTAACCCAAGCTAATTTAAATTAACCCAAAATAGGCTAACCCTACCTTTACCAAAAAACCTAACTACCTTTAAAAAAAAAAAAAAAAACTCACCTGTGAAAGTTAAAAAAAAATCTAATTTTACCTTTAAAAACAAACAAAAAACTACCATTACCAAAAAAAAACAAAAAAACCTAACATTACTTAATAAAAAATCCTAACATTACTTAAACCCCCCCCAACATTACAAAAAAATAACATACAAATTACTAAAAAATAAAAAGAGTTGTACCTATTCTAAAACCCCAAAATTAAAAAATATATTCTAAAACTAAACTACAAATAGCCCTTAAAATGGCCTTTTGTATGGCATTGCCCTAAAGTGAATAAGCTCTTTTTGTGAAAATACAAACGTACACCTTCTAACCCCCCCAATCCCCCACCAAAAAAAACTATTCTAAAAAGTGTCCTGAAAAGTGCATTTTACTGGGCATTGCCCTTAAAAGGACATAGCTGTTTTGCTGCCCAGAGATTAAAAGCCCTTATCTTAAAAAAAACAAATAACACCCTCTCGCGTAAAACGTTTGAGCGGTAAATGCAATTGTGTTCCTGCGATCGCTATTACTTTCAACTTGTAAGTTACCGCAAGTTCATGCAAACGAATTTGTGGTAACTTTAACAGCGCACCACTTTAATATGGATTTGAGAGTAAAAAACGCAGCAATCTTGCGATTGTGTTTTTGCTTCTCGTGCTAACCATAGCGCTCCACTAATCTAGCTCATTTTTATAGGGATTGTGAGATCCCATCAGCAGAGCCCTGTAGTTATGCAGCCATCTTAGCTGCTGCCGGCTCTACCTCCCACAAATACCGATTTTAATGGGCTGCTGCAATGACACAATTCAGCCACAGCTTGTGAGTTCAGCTGCCAGCTTAAGACAGCATTAAAGGGACATTAAACACTAAATAAATGCTAGATAGAGTGATGCATTCAAAGAAAAGATTAGTCCATGAGTAACATGTAGATGTATTTTTTAAAGTTTCATTAGTTGTTTAAAAAGTGACAAAATAAGTGTAAAGTTTTAGGCCTAGATTTGGGGGCCCATTTATCAAAGGGCTTGCGGACCTGATCCGACACTGCGGATCAGGTCCGCAAGACCTCGCTAAATGCGGAGAGCAATACGCTCTCCACATTTAACATTGCACCAGCAGCTCACAAGAGCTGCTGGTGCAACGCCGCCCCCTGCTGACTCGCGGCCAATCGGCCGCCAGCAGGGAGCTGTCAATCAACCCGATCGTATTCGATCGGGTTGATTTCCGGCGGTTCCTGTCCGCCTGCTCAGAGCAGGCGGACAGGGTTATGAAGCAGCGGTCTTTAGACCGCTGCTTCATAACTTGTGTTTTCTGGCGAGTCTGAAGACTCGCCAGAAACACGACCCTTCAAGCTCCATACGGAGCTTGATAAATGGGCCTGCTAGAGTTCGGCGGTAAAAGGGCTGTTAACGCTCCGCAGGCTTTTTTCTGGCCGCACCATAAATTTAACTCTGGTATCGAGAGTTTAATCAAATGCTGCGTTAGGCTCCAAAAAAGGAGCGTAGAGCATTTTTACCGCAAATGCAACTCTCGATACCAGAGTTGCTTACGGACGCGGCCGGCCTCAAAAACGTGCTCGTGCACGATTCTCCCATAGGAAACAATGGGGCTGTTTGAGCTGAAAAAAAAACCTAACACCTGCAAAAAAGCAGCGTTCAGCTCCTAACGCAGCCCCATTGTTTCCTATGGGGAAACACTTCCTACGTCTGCACCTAACACCCTAACATGTACCCCGAGTCTAAACACCCCTAACCTTACACTTATTAACCCCTAATCTGCCGCCCCCGCTATCGCTGACCCCTGCATATTTTTTTTAACCCCTAATCTGCCGCTCCGTAAACCGCCGCAACCTACGTTATCCCTATGTACCCCTAATCTGCTGCCCTAACATCGCCGACCCCTATATTATATTTATTAACCCCTAATCTGCCCCCCTCAACGTCGCCGACACCTGCCTACACTTATTAACTCCTAATCTGCCGAGCGGACCTCACCGCTACTATAATAAATGTATTAACCCCTAAAGCTAAGTCTAACCCTAATACTAACACCCCCCTAAGTTAAATATAATTTACATCTAACGAAATAAATTAACTCTTATTAAATAACTTATTCCTATTTAAAGCTAAATACTTACCTGTAAAATAAATCCTAATATAGCTACAATATAAATTATAATTATATTATAGCTATTTTAGGATTAATATTTATTTTACAGGCAACTTTGTAATTATTTTAACCAGGTACAATAGCTATTAAATAGTTAAGAACTATTTAATAGTTACCTAGTTAAAATAATAACAAATTTACCTGTAAAATAAATCCTAACCTAAGATATAATTAAACCTAACACTACCCTATCAATAAATTAATTAAATAAACTACCTACAATTACCTACAATTAACCTAACACTACACTATCAATAAATTAATTAAACACAATTGCTACAAATAAATACAATTAAATAAACTAGCTAAAGTACAAAAAATAAAAAAGAACTAAGTTACAAAAAATAATAAAATATTTACAAACATAAGAAAAAATATTACAACAATTTTAAAATAATTACACCTACTCTAAGCCCCCTAATAAAATAACAAAGCCCCCCAAAATAAAAAATTCCCTACCCTATTCTAAATTAAAAAAGTTACAAGCTCTTTTACCTTACCAGCCCTGAACAGGGCCCTTTGCGGGGCATGCCCCAAGGATTTCAGCTCTTTTGCCTGTAAAAAAAAACATACCATACCCCCCCCCAACATTACAACTCACCACCCACATACCCCTAATCTAACCCAAACCCCCCTTAAATAAACCTAACATTAAGCCCCTGAAGATCTTCCTACCTTGTCTTCACCATACCAGGTTCACCGATCCGTCCTGGCTCCAACATCTTCATCCAACCCAAGCGGGGGTTGGCGATCCATCATCCGGTGCTGAAGAGGTCCAGAAGAGGCTCCAAAGTCTTCCTCCTATCCGGCAAGAAGAGGACATCCGGACCGGCAAACATCTTCTCCAAGCGGCATCTTCAATCTTCTTCCATCCGGTGCGGAGTGGGTCCATCTTGAAGCAGGCGACGCGGATCCATCCTCTTCTTCCGTTGTCTCCCGACGAATGACGGTTCCTTTAAGGGACGTCATCCAAGATGGCGTCCCTTGAATTCCGATTGGCTGATAGGATTCTATCAGCCAATCGGAATTAAGGTAGGAATTTTCTGATTGGCTGATGGAATCAGCCAATCAGAATCAAGTTCAATCCGATTGGCTGATCCAATCAGCCAATCAGATTGAGCTCGCATTCTATTGGCTGATCGGAACAGCCAATAGAATGCGAGCTCAATCTGATTGGCTGATTGGATCAGCCAATCGGATTGAACTTGATTCTGATTGGCTGATTCCATCAGCCAATCAGAAAATTCCTACCTTAATTCCGATTGGCTGATAGAATCCTATCAGCCAATCGGAATTCGAGGGACGCCATCTTGGATGACGTCCCTTAAAGGAACCGTCATTCGTCGGGAGACAACGGAAGAAGAGGATGGATCCGCGTCGCCTGCTTCAAGATGGACCCGCTCCGCACCGGATGGAAGAAGATTGAAGATGCCGCTTGGAGAAGATGTTTGCCGGTCCGGATGTCCTCTTCTTGCCGGATAGGAGGAAGACTTTGGAGCCTCTTCTGGACCTCTTCAGCACCGGATGATGGATCGCCAACCCCCGCTTGGGTTGGATGAAGATGTTGGAGCCAGGACGGATCGGTGAACCTGGTATGGTGAAGACAAGGTAGGAAGATCTTCAGGGGCTTAGTGTTAGGTTTATTTTAAGGGGGGTTTGGGTTAGATTAGGGGTATGTGGGGTGGTGGGTTGTAATGTTGGGGGGGGGTATGGTATGTTTTTTTTTACAGGCAAAAGAGCTGAAATCCTTGGGGCATGCCCCGCAAAGGGCCCTGTTCAGGGCTGGTAAGGTAAAAGAGCTTGTAACTTTTTTAATTTAGAATAGGGTAAGGAATTTTTTATTTTGGGGGGCTTTGTTATTTTATTAGGGGGCTTAGAGTAGGTGTAATTAGTTTAAAATTGTTGTAATATTTTTCTTATGTTTGTAAATATTTTATTATTTTTTGTAACTTAGTTCTTTTTTATTTTTTGTACTTTAGCTAGTTTATTTAATTTGTATTTATTTGTAGCAATTGTGTTTAATTAATTTATTGATAGTGTAGTGTTAGGTTAATTGTAGGTAATTGTAGGTAGTTTATTTAATTAATTTATTGATAGGGTAGTGGTTGGGTTTAATTATATCTTAGGTTAGGATTTATTTTACAGGTAAATTTGTTATTATTTTAACTAGGTAACTATTAAATAGTTCTTTAACTATTTAATAGCTATTGTACCTGGTTAAAATAATTACAAAGTTGCCTGTAAAATAAATATTAATCCTAAAATAGCTATAATATAATTATAATTTATATTGTAGCTATATAGGATTTATTTTACAGGTAAGTATTTAGCTTTAAATAGGAATAAGTTATTTAATAAGAGGTTAATTTATTTCGTTAGATTTAAATTATATTTAAGGGGGGTTGGGTTAGATTAGGGGTTAGACTTAGCTTTAGGGGTTAATCAATTTATTAGAATAGCGGTGAGCTCCGGTCGTCAGATTAGGGGTTAATAATTGAAGTTAGGTGTTGGCGAGGTTAGGGAGGGCAGATTAGGGGTTAATAAATATAATATAGGGGTCGGCGGTGTTAGGGGTAGCAGATTAGGGGTACATAGGGATAACGTAGGTGGCGGCGCTTTGCGGTTGGAAGATTAGGGGTTAATTATTTTTAAGTAGCTGCGGCGACGTTGTGGGGGGCAGGTTAGGGGTTAATAAATGTAATACAGGGGTCGGCGGGGTTAGGGGCAGCAGATTAGGGGTACATAAGTATAACGTAGGTGGCGGTCGGCCAGATTAGGGGTTAAAAATTTTAATCGAGTGGCGGCGGTGTGGGGGGAGCTCGGTTTAGGGTACATAGGTAGTTATGGGTGTTAGTGTACTTTAGGGTACAGTAGTTAAGAGCTTTATGAACCGGCGTTAGCCAGAAAGCTCTTAACCTCCTGCTATTTTCAGGCGGCTGGAATCTTGTCGTTAGAGCTCTAACGCTCACTTCAGAAACGACTCTAAATACCGGCTGTAGAAAGATCCCATTGAAAGAAGGATACGCAAATGGCGTAGGGGGATCTGCGGTATGGAAAAGTCGCGGACTGAAAAGTGAGCGTTAGACCCTTTAATCACTGACTCCAAATACCAGCGGGCGGCCAAAACCAGCGTTAGGAGCCTTAACGCTCTGGTTTTGACGGCTACCGCCGAACTCCAAATCTAGGCTTAGTGTCTATAAAATACTGGGAGCTCGCATGTTGTAACTTGTGTTACCTTCTCTGCTGTGGCCAATTAGGGTCAGTTATAACTAGGTCACTAGAGTGTGCAGTCAATGGCTGTGTGGAATTTAACAGTGAATTTAAGTGTTCTGCACTAACTAAATAAAGTTATTAACCCCTACACCGCCGCTCCCGGAATTAAAGGTAGGAAAAATCAGATTGGCTGATCAAGCAGCAAATCAGATTGAGCTCGCAATTCTATTGGCTGTTCCGATCAGCCAATCTTGATTTTTCCTACATAATTCCGGTAGGCGGCGGTTATAGGGGGGGGTTAATAACTTTATTAGATGCGGCGGTGTAGGGGGGGACAGATTAGGGGTTAATATGTATAATGTAGCTTGCGGTGGGCTCCGGGAGCTGCCGGTTTAGGGTGGTAATACATTTATTTAGTTTGCGGCGGTAGTACGGGGGGGGCAGATTAGGGGTTTTAGACTCGGGGTACATGTAGGGGTGTTAGGTGTAGACATCTCCATAGGAATCAATGGGATGTCGGGCAGCAGCGAACATGAGGCTTTCGCTATGGTCAGACTCCCATTGATTCCTATGGGATCCGCCGCCTCCAGGGCGGCGGTTTGAAAACCAGGTACGCTGGGCCGGAAAAGGTGCCGAGCGTACCTGCTAGTTTTTTGATAACTAGCAAAAGTAGTCAGATTGTGCCGAACATCTGGAGTGACGTAAGAATCGATCTGTGTCCGGCGGATCGAAGCTTATGTCACAAAATTCTACTTTTGCCGGTGTAAAGGGCTTGATAACTAAGGCGAATCAGCCTCGCCAGAAATCCGCTGCGAAAATTTCCAGCATATTTGAGGTTGACGGCTTGATAACTAGAGGCCTTTTAGCTCAATCATTAATTGCACTAGAAGTAAGCTTCTTGTGCTTGTCGGGTTGTGCTCATATTATGAGTTGAAAGTAAACTGTTTTTGCTCTTGCGCTAACCTGACTATCACAAAAAGCCGAAGTAAGAATATCAAGTGCACGTTTATGTATTCCCATAGAAGTCAAAGGAGTAAAAAAAAAAACCTAACACCCCACTTTCACGCAAACCCGATCGGATATTCTCATTTGCGCTAAAACCGACATAAAAAAATAAATATTTCACATTTCAATTGTTCTTCAAATAACAGAATATCTTCTATATATTTATAAAATTAAATATTTCTCACTATATCTGATGTTTTTTGTAAAATATATATATACCTATATGTATAGATTATTATATATTTAATACAGTATAGATATATACAGAAATATATAGGAAAATCTATTTAGAAATAAATAGAACATATTCTGCTATGTACCAAAAAGTTTGCACACTATGTAGTGAGCTAAAGGAATCTTACCCGCTCTCGGTGGCACCCCCATCTTCTCCGATCTGTATCCGGATCGTTCAATCTCCCTCTGCCGTATTCGGAAGGACAAATGCAGCTAGACGGCTCCAGCGGCTCTTCACAGCTTACCTACTCCAATACTTCGTTTTGAAGGTGCCGACTACTGCCGCTCAGCCTCCTCTCCCCTCACCAGTGTTACGGCGTCTGACGTCACCCGGCCTGTTCGGTCATGTGACTTCCTCTCTGCCTCTGGTGTCGGGGTGTTGCGGAATCCTCCGTTCCGTAGGATCTAGGGAATTCCTCCTTCGGTTGGGGTGTCACCGGTCCTGGCGGCCCACTTTGGAAATCCTGTGGGATGACCCCAGGTGCCACTGGATTTGTTTTACAAAAAAGTTTTACTTAAACCTGGCCGGACGGCACTCTCCTATGCCGTATTGCAGCAATCACCAAAAGATAACGGCACAGGTGTAAAACTTAGAATTAACTTTATTACTTCTTCTTAAAACATAGCATATTATTAAAGCACAGCACAAATCTGATAGACATGTCTAACATGTTTCGGCTTCAGTTAGCCTTAATCATGACTCTACTTGTCCATAACCAATTGGTGTCTTTTATTTCACTCCCTTTGTGTTGATTGGTTGTCTGTGTTAAGTATTCATATTCCTTTTCCCTATTTGTCTGAGGAAACTGGTTGCTTAGTGGTGCTCACCTAAAGGATATTTTATTACATGAACCGGATTGATATACTATTTAGTAATGTTAGATAAGATAACATATATGCACAATTCCTTTGCAGTAGTTGTCAATGCTTCTAGCTGGTTAGCAATGTTTTTAAAATGCATTATTTGCTTTTGTTTTAGTAATTCCCATTGCTACCTTTAGCATTCTATCTTCCTACTCTCATTACATGTATTTCCATAGTTTGACATAACTCAATCTTGTGTATGTTTCTATATATTTGTACACACATATTCCCCATTGTTATTATTATTATTGTGGATTTATCAAACAGAATTACTGATCAGGTATCAAAGGTGGGGGCACCTTCTAATCCCTCCTGGTTGTTATCAGTGATGTTATTATAATGTTACCCTTAAAGTAGTGTTTTTATCTATTTGTTGGCATAACTTAGGGGCAGTTTGGAAAATACAAATGGAACACAGTACCTTTGTTATATATTGGATTCTCAATTATTTATTGCCAGTGATTAATGAGATCAGTCTGAATATTTAGGCCATTCGGCATTCGTGTGTTCAATTTGAAGATCCAAAAAGCCTCCTTTTTGTATAACTCCTTTACTCTACTGCCTCCTCTGGGTTTGTTTATGATAATATCTATAATCATCCAGGTAAATGTTTTGACACTACCTCCATGTTCATAGATAAAGTGCTTAGATGCCCCTGTTGCTGTCCTCCCTTTCTCAATGTCATTCAAATGTTCACGTATCCGTTCACGTGTCTCGCGTGTCGTACACCCTATATACTGCTTCTGACAAAATGTGCAGGTGATTGCATAAATTGCAAATTCAGAAAGACAATTAGTACAGTAGTTACAGTCAAAAACTCGTTGCGTGTAGCATGACTGAAAGACCTTACCACTTGTAGTATATCCACATGCAGTGCAGCCATGTGATCCACATTTATAATGTCCCTTACAGCTGAGCCAACTGCTTTCCTTCTGTGATTTCTTAAGGGCACTAGGTGACACAATGTTGCCTATTGTTAAGTTTCTTTTTGAAACAAATTGGCAACCTTTATCTATAACTCCTTTCAGTGCTTCATCTGCCCTTAAGATTGGCAAATTTTTCTTGATAATCTCACAAACCTCCCTGTACTGATTTGAGTAGTTGGTCACAAATGTAATCTCACTTTGCCTTTTTATAGCACCTGATGCTTTTGGCTTGAGTAAATCTGCCCTAGAGATTTTTTGTACATCAAAGTAGGCCTTTCGTAAAGGCCCATCCGGGTAGCCCCTGGCCTTAAGTTTTTTCCATAACAACTTGCTTTCTACTTGATAATCTACTTCTCTAGAGCAGTTGCGTTTCAGCCTTATGAACTGTCCCTTTGCCACTCCATAGTTCATATGGCGTGGATGACAGCTCCTTGCATGGAGAAATGCATTAGCCGTAATTGGTTTTACATACAGGGTGGATATTACTGCTCCCTCTGCTCTATGCCCTTCCAATTCAACATCTAAATATGGTACTTTCCTGGTATCAAAGGCATAAGTAAACTGCAAACCAGCTCTATTGCAGTTTAGGTATTCCATAAAGGATACACTCTCTGCTTCCGTACCTGACCAAACCATTATCAAATCGTCAATGTAGCGCTTGTATGCTACAATTGAGTCTCTGAAGGGATTGTCATCTGCATAGACGTTGGACAGCTCCCACCAGCCCATATAGATGTTTGCAAAGGCCGGGGCAAATTTTGCCCCCATGGCTGTCCCACGTCTCTGCAGATAAAACAAGCCATCAAACTCAAAATAGTTATGAGTTAATAAAAATAGGAGTGTTCGCAAAATATAACTTTTAAGGTTGGTGTCGTAATCACTGAAGCTGTCTAATATATATTTGACAGCTTCAAGGCCTTCCTTGTGGGGGATAGCTGAATAAAGTCCCACCACGTCTATGGTGAGCCAGTTATAATTTGACTCCCAAACCAATTCTTCTGTTAAATTTAACAAGTGCTTGGTATCTCTTAGAAATGATGGCAGTTTCCAGACGACGGGCTGGAGCAGAGATTCTATCCAGTTAGACAGGTTCTCAAAAAGAGAACCTATACCAGACACTATTGGGCGTCCCTTGACATCCTCCAAGGTCTTATGCACCTTTGGCAAATGGTGGAAGATCGGAGTGACCGGCTCCTCCACCATTAAGTAATCAAAGGTATCCGGATCTATTATCCCAAGCTCCAGCCCGTTGTCCAGCAAACTTCTCATCTCTTTTTGGAAAGACAAAACCGGGTTCCCCCGTAGCACAAGGTACACCTCCTCATCATTGAGTTTTCTCAATGCCTCTTGGACATAGGAGCTTCTATACATGATTACAATGGAGCCTCCCTTGTCCGAATTCTTTATTACCACATCAACCCTTTGCTTCAGAAGTTTTAGGCCAGCTTTCTGTCTAGCTGTAAGGTTCTCTCTATGTCTTTTTCCCTGTGACTTCAGTACCACTAAATCTTCCTCTACTCTCTTGTGAAATTGTTCTAATATATTCCCTCTGTTTCTAGTGGGGTAGAATGTAGACTTATGTCTATAGCCTATGTGTGAGTTTTTGGTGTTTTCATGTATATTACTATCCTTTTCCAACTGGTACAAAGATAGAAAATCCACTGCATCCTTGACCTGAAAATAATCATTTTCCACCCGTCCATCAACATTGATTTTAATCTGTGCAGCATCTGACTCAACCAATTCTGTATTGAAAAACTTTTTTAATGTTAATTTGCGAACCAACTTGTTCACATCAAGCAAAGTCTCGAACACATCAAAATCAACTGAGGGTACAAAGTTGAGACCCAACCTAAGTACTTCTAACTCTGATTCTTCTAGTGTGACAGATGATAAGTTTATTATTTTCAAACTCTGTATTTGTTCTTCCTCCCTCTCCTTAATGTGTATCTCTCCCTCTGAGCCTGGGGCTGCTCTCCTCCCTGCATCGTTTGGGGTCTGTGTATCCCACCTCTCCCCCTCCCTGTCCGGCTGCGGCCTCGTGAAAAACCTGCGGCTGCTCTATGTTTACCCCTTGTTTAGGGTGTCCATCTTTCTCTAGAGCTCTGCCATATCTATTTCTACCAGCCTGCTTATGTTTAAGTATGCCTTCATTTGCTTTAGCCTGTGGAAGTTGGGGCTGTGGGTTATGGTGTATTTCTAATGTATTTATCACATCAATATCATTAGTTAATTCGGCCTCATCTGATGAAGGCCCACTGGTCATAAAGTCCACAAACTCTTGTACTTCATATTCATCATTAGACTCAGGGTCCGTGTCTGAGAAAGTCACTTGTTTCTTGGTGTTTGAAGACTGTTGTTGCGTTTGTGTCTCTTTGGGCTCTATGTCACCCCCTTTGTACTGCCTACGTTGTCGTCTGTTTCTTTTATTCTGTTGCGTGTTCTTTAGGTAAACCCTGTTATGGGTATAGTCCTCAGAATCCCTTGTAAATTTACGAAACTTTAATTTATCAATGTCTCTTTTCATATTATCTACAGTTTGTTTAAGTAGATTATCTAGTTTCTCATAGCTGTTATGTCCCACAAAGCTGGTTAGATCTTTTTGTATGTCTTGTATGGAATGTCTTGCCTCAATCAGTTTTTGTTCTTTATGTTTAATTATTAGATGCATAAGCCTTATTGAGCACTCTGTGAGTATGTCATTCCACTCATTAAGAAAAGCATCATCCACCTGAAGGAAAGTTGGCCTTTTCTTTAACCTTAGGCCCCAAGGTATCATATTTAGATCTATTTATTTTTCTAGTGATTTTTTATCCCACCATGTTTGATACTCTCTTATTAGAGCTTTTTCCATTTTTAGAAACACCTCTGAAATTTCCTTAACTTCATTATCAGGATTGAATATGTCCTTTAATGTGGGTCTGCTTTTTTCCAATTCCTCTAAGGGTAAGAGTGAATAATAATTGCTGGTAGCCATGTTGTATATAAATTACCTTTTAACACTATTGCTCTATTGTCAAAATTTGTAGTGTTCTGGTACGAAGTAATAATGAAAAAGATACTTTAAAGTGACTATTATTGTCACTTATTCACATTAATGCTCATCCCACAGTTGTCACTATGTTATTACAACCTTTAGAAGTGACATTCGTATATATACTGTAATCCAAATGCGTTCTAGTGTCCCTTTAAGTGCTCAGTCCATACTAGAGATAGAGTAAATACCAAAAAGTTGCACACTATGTAGTGAGCTAAAGGAATCTTACCGCTCTCGGTGGCACCCCATCTTCTCCGATCTGTATCCGGATCGTTCAATCTCCCTCTGCCGTATTCGGAAGGACAAATGCAGCTAGACGGCTCCCAGCCCGGATATTCTCATTTGCGCTAAACCGACATAAAAAAATAAATATTTCCCATTTCAATGTTCTTCAAATAACAGAATATCTTCTATATATTTATAAATAAATATTTCTACATATATCTGATGTTTTTTGGTAAAATATATATATACCTATATGTATAGATTATTATATATTAATATAGATATAGACAGAAATATATAGGAAAATCTATTTAGAAATAAATAGAACATATTCTGCTATGTGCAGAACATTGAAATGTAAAATACTTTCAGTAAATACATAGTTAAAACCTTTATTAAAGATGAATATTGCATAAATATGCTTTTACATGTTTACATCTACTTAACTGCAAAGGGCTTCAATGCACTTATTTCTATGTCTATATACAGTATGTGTACATATGTATTTATGTGTTTATATGTGTATATATGTCTGTAAATACATATAAATGCATATGTACACATATATACACATATCTATATACATTATATACATCTTTAGACATGTATATTTATATATCCTAATGTTAAAGCCCTTTGCCTGCGTTTTATTTTTCTAACACCTGAGATCTCATATCTTAGAGCCTTTATAACTTTTTTTCTGCAATATGTTTTTTTGAATAATTTTTATTAGATGGTGTTATTATGAGTCTAACTATACTTTGTAATGTATTTTTGATGTGTTTTGTGCAACTTTTGTGTTTTGCAAAACAGTTAAAGGGACAGTCTAGTTCAAAATAAACTTTCATGATTCAGATAGTGCATGTAATTTTAAACAATTTTCAAATTTACTTTTATCACCAATTTTGCTTTGTTCTCTTGGTATTCTTAGTTGAAAGCTAAACCTAGGAGGTTCATATGCTAATTTCTAAGCCCTTGAAGGCCACCTCTTCTCTCAGGGCATTTTGACAGTTTTTCACCACTAGAGGGTGTTAGTTCATGTGTGTAATATAAACACTATGCTCATGCATGTGGAGTTACCTAGGAGTCAGCACTGATTAGCTAAAATGCAAGTCTGTCAAAAGAACTGAAATAAGGGGGCAGTTTGCAGAGTCTAAGATACAAGGTAATCACAGAGGTTAAAAGTATATTAATATAACTGTGTTGGTTATGCAAAACTAGAGAATGGGTAATAAAGGGATTAGCTATCTTTTAAAACAATACCAATTCTGGTGTAGACTATCCCTTTAACCAGAGCTCTGAAGTTGCAGTATTTATTGTAGCGTAAATCGAAATTGCCCTCAAGCGATCGCGTTTTCTTTCAACTTCTAATACCAGCATTAAGCCGGATGAGCGCAAACCCCCACAATAAACCCCATATAGTTTGAGCTCCACTTGTAATTTGGCCCCTAATGGGCAGTAGTCCATAGGCATTTTATGATTGTGGTTACATCAGGATGGTTAGGGTTGTGGGCAGAGTATGCGTGAGGCTGTGTCGGGAGCACAGGGTCACCGGCAGTCAGTGGGTGTGTTTGCATGGACTGTGGCCAGATATGAGCAGGTTGTGGGCGTGGCCCAGGCAGTGCCTTAAAAGCCCGGACGCTGAGTGGCTGCTGGTGGAAAGTGGGCCAATCCTCCCAAAGTATAACAATCCCCCAGGTTGTGGGGCAGTTGGGAGGTATTATATGGTAGTAAAATCCCAACTATTTCATATGAATTTGGGGACAGTGCACAAGTAACTGTTTTCTCTTATAACATGGCTGACTTTTGTCCTTGCAGCAGTTCATTTAGATTGTGACTTTCATTTTTATTTTTTGCTTTGCAATGTGTAGCCGTTATCCCTTTGCAGCTTTTCACTTGTATGGTCCTAAAAGTGTTAACTAGGTGAGATTTAAAGGAGCCCACACCTGTTCTTATTATAAATGTTCTGTATATGGGGCAGAGACACATTTTGAAATATATTAGAATAAGACTTAACTATGGGGTTTGACTTTGAGATTACTTGCTTTGACCAAAATTTGTAATTAACCCCCACTTTTTCAGTTTGGGGATGGTGCACCTTTAACAATTTTCTCTTGATATATAGGACTGCAGTGTTTTATAAATCAATGTGTTGCAGACCTTTCTGGGAGCCAAATGGTTAACTACTAGATCAGGAGTGGACTCACGTTACAGTTTTATTTAACTCAGTTTGTTACACACTACCATCCTTTGTTTAAAGCTAACTGGCACCACATCTGTCTGACTTCAAGAGGGCATTTTTATCTCCTGTCAGTAGCTGTAAAATTGGGTTTGGACTTCAAATACATTTGTGGTGGTGTCAGAAATTTAAGATCAAAGCACAGCTCTGAATGGCCTTTCAATCTGTACTTTCTGCTTGCATTAGAGTCATGGATTTGTTTATCGCATTCCATGGTTACAATGAGCATCACACTCTTGCGGAATTGCCTATGGGTGACACAGACACGTCTATCTGCCAGGATGACGCAAAGATGAAGCTCTTCATTACCCAAACTGACAGGGCTGAACAAAACCTATAAGGAAATACTCCATGACCTTAATGTGTATAGAGAAGCAATGACAGATGGGTAATATGTCACAAATACATTAGAACTTACAGGACCATGAAAAAGACTATTGCAGTTATGTGCAGAATAAAGCAGGTTAGAGCAAATCTTTTGCTTTTTTTTCATTTTGAAAATTGTTGCATTCTGAAGTAGAAAGTGTCACATGTCACTCTAGAACTGTTTGATACTTTTAAAGTTACCGGCCAATATAAATGCTTCATTTGTTTGGAGGACTGGCTTATACAACCAATGAGGTGCTGAGCTTAGCTAGATCTGGTATAATAACCTGAGATGTTTATAGCAGAAGAATCTGTGCTGGTTGTTTATATTTTACAATAGTGAATACACAATGCTACACAATTTAACATTTCACTCTTCTGTACTTTTCACGCAGCAGAAAATATTACAGTAGAAATACAGACAGAAATTCTCGTTAAAAACTGCTTAAATATGGGCAAGAATACAAGTGTAATGAGATTGATAGCGCAAGGTGAGTTTTCTTGCCCAAGGTCTTGTTTTAAGAATAATGCACAGGGTCATGTGACTAGCGCTGCAGATTAGGGGCTAGATCACGAATGGAGCATTAATGATCGCTTGCACGCTAACTGCGCTTGACTTTGGCTTTTTGCTCGCATCTGATACCGCAAATATTACAATTTGAAAGTAAAACATTTTCGCCTGCGCGCTATCCCGTCTTGCACAAAAAGCTAAAGTTACAATAGTGGGACCACGTTAATGTGTTCTCCCATAGACATTAATGGAGCACGAAAAGTGGAAAAAACTCACACCCTACTCGAGCGCAAACATGATCGCATTTTCTCAAGTGCGCTAACCAGACATGAAAATATTAATATTTCACATTCCAATATTCTTCACTTACAGGATAATTTTATTTTTATTCCTAAACACATATTTCTATATATATATATATATATATATATATTTGTATATACCTATACCTACATATCTATTCCTATATATATATATATATATATATATATATATATATATATATATATATATATATAGGTATAAATATGTATTTTAAATGAACAGTATCAGATAAATATAGAAATACATGTTTAATAATACAGAGTACATTATTTTCTATCAGGTAGATTACGAGTTATGCATGCTATAGGGAATTTAACGAACTCAACAAAAGTTGCGTTATTTAACCCCCTATAGCACAGCCATTACAAGTTTTTAACAGCTGGCTTGTGTGTGCGATATGGTTTTATACCGCACACAATACAAGCACTGTTTTGACGTGCTCGTGCACGCTTTCCCGATAGACATCAATGGGGAGAGTGGGTTAGAAAGAAACCTAACACCTGCGATCACGGAATGAAAAGCTCTGTAATGCAGCCCTATTGATGTCTATGGGGAAAAAAAAGTTACGTTTAAACCTAACACCCTAACATAAACTCCACATCTAAACACCCCTAATCTGCCGCCCCCAACATCGTCACCACTTACATAATGTTATTAACCCCTAATCTGCCGCTCCCGATATCGCAGACACCAAAATAAAACTATTAACCCCTAATCTGGCACTCCCCATATCGCAGCCACTTTACTAAAGTTATTAACCCTTATTCCCCTGTACCACAACATTGCCCACACTATAATAAATCTATTAACCCCTATTCCGCCCCACACCCCAACATCACCGCAACTAAATAAAGCTATTAACCCCTAAACCTCTGGCCTCCCACATCACTACCACTAAATAAATCTATTCACCCCTAGACCGCCAGCCCCCCACATCGCAACAACCCTAACGTAACCCTAACACCCCCTAACTTTAACATAATTAAAATAGAGCTAAATTAAAGTTAAAATTATTAACTAAATAATAAGTATTTAAAACTAAATACATTCTTACCTGTAAAATAAAACCTAAGCTACCTACAATATAGCACGTAACCAGCAGGCTATGATTACGGCCAGGTGTGGCAAAAATGCGTAAGCCGGTTGCTTACATTCCTCTCTCTGTGATTGTCCCCCTTTGGTTGTTCCTGAACCATTTTAACTTTGATTGGACTATAATAAAAGTCAAGTTTTAGCTTACAAATTGCTTCCTTCAGAAAAGAAATCCAGCAAACCTCCCAGGCGTAAAATCAATCAAAGATTTATTTGGAAAACCGTGCACAAAAACATATAAAAAAAGGGTAAAACATACAGAATGTCCCAACAACCTGGAACAAATAACTCCGTGAGAGCCTCCGCCTCTGTGAATGCCTGTTGACACACTCCGGCGTCTTACGATGACGTCATCAGCCGGTCAGTAAGCCGGGTACTGCAAGCCTTTGTCCTGGAGAACGCCGAGGTTTAAGCTGGTTGTTTAGACGGTAACAACATCAGAAAAGAAATCCAGCAAACCTCCCAGGCGTATAATCAATCAAAGATTTATTTGGAAAACCGTGCACAAAAACATATAAAAAAAGGGTAAAACATACAGAATGTCCCAACAACCTGGAACAAATAAAGGAATCGTCCTACGCGTTTCAGCAGATATTCGCCTTATTCATGGACATAATTTACTCCACACCAGCATGTCTATTTAAACACACCCTTGTCATCAGGTGTGAGAGCTCCAGGTACTAATTATTAAAGGGACAGACCTAGAATATCACCATACTGAAATAAAGACAGACTAAAAATAATAAGCATTTCATTGGGGGAGATTGCAACGTTAATACTTTAAATGTCAATATAGCATATAAAGAAATATACAGATCTCAACAATTTATAAACGCCTGGGCTAAACATATACATTTAATTTGAGTAGCATATTCTACCATAAACATCTAGTTAAAGACTTATATAAATGGGATCTGCCTCTATTTAATGTAGAGCCTCCATGCGAAAAAATATTTATGAACTGATATGCTAATGCCTTAACAATAACAATAACCATGTATTTTTGAAAATAAATGGTAGTGAGTGCATCACGTTATTAATTACCCCAATAATAGTATTACATATATTGTATACCTGAGAGAACTTATTAATGAAGAACAACAGAGAGAGCGTTGCAAAAGACAATGAGGAGATGCACAGAATAATGTGTATAAATCTCTTTATATATGGTTCAGAGCGAGGTGTGCTAATTCTAATAATAATGTACCTAGAATAAATTAGTAAAGATGGAATTTTACTCTATTAATACATAGAGATAAAGAATATATACAAGCCAATCTAAACTATACTTCTGTGTACCCATCTTAGATACATGATGTAACTCCTCTTTAGTATAGATTATCACATTTTGCTACATAATGGACTTCCTGGGATCATAATTATAAATCCTATCTATTAATGCCTCCAAAAATTAATGACATCGCCCACTATGTTAAAACCATCTGGAATCCTGGTTTTCATTTTGAAAATCCAGAAAGCCTCTTTGTATGAAAGTTTAGTTACTCTATCTCCACCACGTATGGCAGGTTTGATATGGTCAATAATTTGCCATTTTAGACTATTAACAACTTTGTTGTGGACATGTATAAAATGTCTGGCAAGGTCAGAACATTCGATACCATGCTCAATATTCTTGAGATGCTCCCTAATCCTATTTCTACACTCTCTAGAGGTGCACCCAATGTATTGTTTTTTACATTCCACGCAATCTATAAGATAGATTACGAAGACAGAGCGACAGTTAGTATATGTATCCAACTCATAGACCTTCTGTGTGGTGTATGATTGAAAATTCTTAGTAACTTTTGTGAATCCACAAGCAATGCAATTGCTGTAGTGACACCTATAGTGCCCTTTTACATTTAACCAGCTATTGCTTCTTTCTGTGTACTTCTAAGTAGACTAGGAGAAACTGCATTACCTATCGTATAGCCTCTACGCGAGACAAAGTTGCATCCCTTCTGCACAAGGTCTTTGAGGCTGTCCTCAGCAGTCAAAATTGGGAGATGCTTTTTCACAATATCACATATTGCATTAAATTGTGCACTATATGTGGTTATGAATGTAGGTCTGGAGTTATCAAAACATTGTTTATTCACTAGGGCTTTGTTATCAAGGAGGAGGGTTTCTCTATCTAATCTGGTTACTTCTAGGAGAGCTCGATCTATTGTTTTTATATGATAGCCTCTCTCTAGGAGATCTTTTCTCATTTTCAAGCTCTCTGTGATAAAGACTTCATTGTCAGTACAATTACGTTTTAACCTTATGAATTGCCCTTTGGCTATTCCAAAACCCATATGTTTTGGATGATTGCTTTGGCCATGTAATATGGCATTCGCCGCAATTGGTTTGCGATATAAAGTTGTCTTTATCTGCTGAGTGTCTGTTTTTCCAATCAATAGGAGGTCTAAGTAGGGTATAGATTCTTTATTACTCTCATATGTAAACTGTAAATTAGCATCATTGGAGTTGAGAAATTGAACAAACTCCTTTAATCTAGATGGACCCCCTGTCCAAACGAACAGGAGGTCATCGATGTACCTTTTATACATAGTAATGTAACCCCTGAAGATCCAGTTACCCCCATATTCCATCACCTCCCCAAGGTTCATAAATCCTTGGAGGGGGTGAAAGAAAGGCCTATTGTGGCGGGTATAGGATCTCTATTTGAAAATATTTCAACGTGGATTGAATCTCTACTACAACCAGTAGTCTATGGTCTTCCATCATATCTCAAAGATACGAAGCACCTTTTGGGTTGCCTAAAAGAGGTAGCTTGGACAGATGCAGCGGAATGGCTTACTATAGATGTAGTTAGTCTGTATTCTGCTATCCCTCATAAAAAAGGTTTAGAAGCCATCTCATACATGCTGGATAGATTCAGTAACTATGATGGCAATCTTAAGACCTTTCTAATTCAAACCTTGGATTTTTTACTAACCCATAATTTTTTCCAATTTGAGGGGACTTTTTATCTCCAAAGACGTGGCACTGCCATGGGGGCTAAATTTGCCCCAGCCTACGCCAACCTATATATGGGTTGGTGGGAGGCATGCCACGTCTTTGGAGATGCAAATCCCTTCAGGGGTTACATTACTATGTATAAAAGGTACATCAATGACCTCCTGTTCGTTTGGACAGGGGGTCCATCTAGATTAAAGGAGTTTGTTCAATTTCTCAACTCCAATGATGCTAATTTACAGTTTACATATGAGAGTAATAAAGAATCTATACCCTACTTAGACCTCCTATTGATTGGAAAAACAGACACTCAGCAGATAAAGACAACTTTATATCGCAAACCAATTGCGGCGAATGCCATATTACATGGCCAAAGCAATCATCCAAAACATATGGGTTTTGGAATAGCCAAAGGGCAATTCATAAGGTTAAAACGTAATTGTACTGACAATGAAGTCTTTATCACAGAGAGCTTGAAAATGAGAAAAGATCTCCTAGAGAGAGGCTATCATATAAAAACAATAGATCGAGCTCTCCTAGAAGTAACCAGATTAGATAGAGAAACCCTCCTCCTTGATAACAAAGCCCTAGTGAATAAACAACGTTTTGATAACTCCAGACCTACATTCATAACCACATATAGTGCACAATTTAATGCAATATGTGATATTGTGAAAAAGCATCTCCCAATTTTGACTGCTGAGGACAGCCTCAAAGAACTTGTGCAGAAGGGATGCAACTTTGTCTCGCGTAGAGGCTATACGATAGGTAATGCAGTTTCTCCTAGTCTACTTAGAAGTACACAGACAAGAAGCAATAGCTGGTTAAATGTAAAAGGGCACTATAGGTGTCACTACAGCAATTGCATTGCTTGTGGATTCACAAAAGTTACTAAGAATTTTCAATCATACACCACACAGAAGGTCTATGAGTTGGATACATATACTAACTGTCGCTCTGTCTTCGTAATCTATCTTATAGATTGCGTGGAATGTAAAAAAACAATACATTGGGTGCACCTCTAGAGAGTGTAGAAATAGGATTAGGGAGCATCTCAAGAATATTGAGCATGGTATCGAATGTTCTGACCTTGCCAGACATTTTATACATGTCCACAACAAAGTTGTTAATAGTCTAAAATGGCAAATTATTGACCATATCAAACCTGCCATAAGTGGTGGAGATAGAGTAACTAAACTTTCATACAAAGAGGCTTTCTGGATTTTCAAAATGAAAACCAGGATTCCAGATGGTTTTAACATAGTGGGCGATGTCATTAATTTTTGGAGGCATTAATAGATAGGATTTATAATTATGATCCCAGGAAGTCCATTATGTAGCAAAATGTGATAATCTATACTAAAGAGGAGTTACATCATGTATCTAAGATGGGTACACAGAAGTATAGTTTAGATTGGCTTGTATATATTCTTTATCTCTATGTATTAATAGAGTAAAATTCCATCTTTACTAATTTATTCTAGGTACATTATTATTAGAATTAGCACACCTCGCTCTGAACCATATATAAAGAGATTTATACACATTATTCTGTGCATCTCCTCATTGTCTTTTGCAACGCTCTCTCTGTTGTTCTTCATTAATAAGTTCTCTCAGGTATACAATATATGTAATACTATTATTGGGGTAATTAATAACGTGATGCACTCACTACCATTTATTTTCAAAAATACATGGTTATTGTTATTGTTAAGGCATTAGCATATCAGTTCATAAATATTTTTTCGCATGGAGGCTCTACATTAAATAGAGGCAGATCCCATTTATATAAGTCTTTAACTAGATGTTTATGGTAGAATATGCTACTCAAATTATATGTATATGTTTAGCCCAGGCATTTATAAATTGTTGAGATCTGTATATTTCTTTATATGCTATATTGACATTTAAAGTATTAACGTTGCAATCTCCCCCAATGAAATGCTTATTATTTTTAGTCTGTCTTTATTTCAGTATGGTGATATTCTAGGTCTGTCCCTTTAATAATTAGTACCTGGAGCTCTCACACCTGATGACAAGGGTGTGTTTAAATAGACATGCTGGTGTGGAGTAAATTATGTCCATGAATAAGGCGAATATCTGCTGAAACGCGTAGGACGATTCCTTTATTTGTTCCAGGTTGTTGGGACATTCTGTATGTTTTACCCTTTTTTTTATATGTTTTTGTGCACGGTTTTCCAAATAAATCTTTGATTGATTATACGCCTGGGAGGTTTGCTGGATTTCTTTTCTGATGTTGTTACCGTCTAAACAACCAGCTTAAACCTCGGCGTTCTCCAGGACAAAGGCTTGCAGTACCCGGCTTACTGACCGGCTGATGACGTCATCGTAAGACGCCGGAGTGTGTCAACAGGCATTCACAGAGGCGGAGGCTCTCACGGAGTTTGGGACTTACCTGACAAAGATACAGCAACGGCAGTCTAAGGTGCTTCGTACCGGCCCGGGGACCCACAGAGTGGTGAACGATCCGGAGGCTGAACAGGCTGCTTGGTATCCGCTAGATCTTACTTGCGTTGGTGAGTCTTCACAATACCGCTTAAAATACTCTAAGGATTGATGCTGCTGGTTATGTACACTAAAAAAGTCTGGAGCTGTCTAAAGGGGGATTTCTTGTGATTAAATTGCTTCCTTGCTGGACTTTCTTTCTCTCCTTGAATTTCTACCCATCAGACACTGAGGATTCACCGTGATTCTACATGGGGTTCTTCTGGACACGCCCCCTTTGTGATGTAACATGCTTTAGCTGCGAATGGTAGCAAGGCATCTCTGAGAGCGGTTTGGATTCCTGGGAGCTTACCTTAGTGCTCCTAATTGGTTTCAGTTTGTGGACGGAGATCGGAGACTGACTTGGATCTGGGTAAGAGGTGCTGTCTTAATTTATCCACGGTCTGAAGTGGTACTTTAAGTAAAGCTTGCGAACCAACATTGTATTACATGTATTTTGCCTGTTGAGCGTTTGTTACACTAGCTTATGGGTCACAGAGGCGAGTAGCTGATTTCAGATGGATTACCAATTAAGCTGTTGGTGTTATTACCCAACCCCGTAAATAAGTCTAGGACCCGTTTTAACTTTCTGGACATATATACATATATAAACACATAAATACACGTGTATATATACAGGCTGTAATGGTTCCGTGCATAAAGAGCCATAGTTTGTAGGATGGAACCAGATTATCCTAAGACCCTCTGACGAAGTGAGGAGAGCCTCACAAAATGCATAAGGGCGGAGTTTTACAGCATGTGGCATCACATCCGGTGTCGCGTACTTGGAACTCAGAGACCTACACCGGCAGCTGTTTTTTTCATTCTTTCACTACGGAATATTTCAAGTTTTCACCACAATAAGAGACACTGAAGTACAGGACTCTACATCGGAGCTATTCTCTTGATTTCTCCACAATGGAACATTTGTAGTTTCTACTTACTACAAGAGACATTGGAGCACAGGACTCTGCATTGAAGTTTCTACTTGCTACAAGAGACATTGGAGCACAGGACTCTGCATTGAAGTTTCTACTTGCTACAAGAGACATTGGAGCACATGACTCTGCATTGAAGTTTCTACTTGCTACAAGAGACATAGGAGCACAGGACTCTGCATAGCAGATGAGTATACGTAACACATCAGTATACAGTCAAGATTATTATTAATATATCATTGAGTCTCTTTTTGCACCTATTGAATATTCATTGACTATTATAGAAGCAGACATTGTTTCTTCACGGATATCTCTCCACAGAGTCTTTTAAGACTGGGATTTTGTCTAATAGTACTCCTCTGAATAACATTTTAACAACAGTTATTTTTAACCAGTGAAAATAAAGTGTTTTTTAACTTCACTCTACTCATGTTTATTCACTCATTAGTAGATGGTACTCTACTTTAGTTGGGATTATGCATCCTATTTGTGCTCACTATATACCTCCCATTGATAAGGTTGAAGTTTGTGAACTTCACTGGCTTTTGACATTACCTTCTCCCCCTTTGAGAGCGCTGTCAAATATCTCCTTTCTGCACAATTACCTCATATACACCTAGATACGAGTTTTGTGGTGCTAATGAGCAGTTTTCACTCACCGCTCACTTACAGACAGCACTGGTATTATGGGTTTTTACAACCCAGACAAGAAGTGAGCATTGAGCAAAATTCTGCTCCTTACCGCACTCCAATACCAGCGCTGCTTACGTTAGCGGTGAGCTGGTGTAACGTTCTTGTGCACGATTTCCCCATAGGAATAAACGGGGAGAGCCGGCTGAAAAAAAGTCTAACACCTGCCAAAAAGCAGCGTAAAGCTCCTTAATGCAGCCCCATTGATTACTATGGGGAAATACATTTTATGTCTACACCTAACACCCTAACATGAACCTCGAGTCTAAACACCCCTAATCTTACACTTATTAACCCCTAATCTGCCGCCCCCGACATCGCCGCAACCTACATTATATTATTAACCCCTAATCTGCCTCCCCCTATGTCGCCGCCACCTACCTACATTTGTAAACCCCTAATCTGCTGCCCCCAACGTCGCCGCCACCTACATTATACTTATGAACCCATAATCTGCTGCCCCCAACATTGCCGACACCTACATTATATTTATTAACCCCTAATCTGCCTCCCCCTATGTCGCCGCCACCTACCTACATTTGTTAACCCCTAATCTGCTGCCCCCAACGTCGCTGCCACTATAATAAACATATTAACCCCTAAACCGCCGCACTCCCTCCTCGCAAACATTAGTTAAATATTATTAACCCCTAATCTGTTGGCCCTAACATCAACGTCACCTACCTACATTTATTAACCCCTAATCTGCCGCTTCCCAACGTCCCCGCCACTATAATATACATATTAACCCCTAAACCTAAGTCTAACCCTAAACCTAACACCCCCTAACTTAAATATAATTAAAAGAAATCTAAATAAAATTACTATATTTAAATAAATTATTCCTATTTAAAACTAAATATTTACCTGTAAAATAAAACCTAAGCTAGCTACAATATAACTAATAGTTACATTGTAGCTATCTTAGGGTTTATTTTTATTTTACAGGCAAGTTTGTATTTATTTTAACTATTTAATAACTACCTAGCTAAAATAAATACAAAGTTACCTGTAAAATAAAACCTAACCTAAGTTACAATTACACCTAACACTACACTATAATTAAAATAATTCCCTAAATTAAATACAATTAAATAAAATTATCTAAAGTACAACCCCCCCCACTAAATAACAGAAAATAATAAACAAATTACAATATTTTTAAACTAATTACAGCTAATCTAATCCCCCTAACAAAATAAAAAAGCCCCCCCAAAATAAAAAAGCCCTACCCTACACTAAATTACAAATAGCCCTTAAAAGGGCCTTTTGTGGTGCATTGCCCCAAAGTAATCAGCTCTTTTACCTGTAAAAAAAATTACAAATCCCCCCCAAAATTAAAACCCACCACTCACACAACCAACCCTACTCTAAAACCCACCCAATACCCCCTTAAAAAAACCTAACACTAACCCCTTGAAGATCACCTTACCAGGAGAAGTCTTCATTCAACCGGGCCGAAGTCCTCAACGAAGCCGGGAGAAGTCTTCATCCAAGCCGGGCGAAGTGGTCCTCCAGAAGGGCAGAAGTCTTCATCCAGACTGCATCTTCAATCTTCATCCATCCGGCGCGGAGCGGGTCCATCTTCAAGCCATCCGACGCGGAGCATCCTCTTCAATCGACGGCTAACACAGAATGAAGGTACCTTTAAGTGACGTCATCCAAGATGGCGTCCCTTCAATTCCGATTGGCTTATAGAATTCTATCAGCCAATTGGAATTAAGGTAGAAAAAATCCTATTGGCTGATGCAATCTTCAAGGGGTTAGTGTTAGGTTTTTTTAGAAGTAGGGTTGGTTGTGTGGGTGGTGGGTTTTAATGTTGGGGGTGGGATTTGTAATTTTGTTTACAGGTAAAAGAGCCGATTACTTTGGGGCAATGCCCCGCAAAAGGCCCTTTTAAGGGCTTTTTGTAATTTAGTGTAGGGTAGGGCTTTTTTTTATTTTGGGGGGCTTTTTTATTTTGTTAGGGGGATTAGATTAGGTGTAATTAGTTTAAAAATATTGTAATTTGTTTATTGTTTTCTGTAATTTAGTGGGGTTTATTTGTACTTTAGATAATTTAATTGTATTTAATTGTTGTTAAATTAGTTAATTTATTTAATTATAGTGTAGTGTTAGGTGTAATTGTAACCTAGGTTAGGTTTTATTTTACAGGTACTTATTTTAGCTAGGTAGTTATTAAATAGTTAATAACTATTTAATAACTATTCTACCTAGTTAAAATAAATACAAACTTGCCTGTAAAATAAAAATAAACCTTAAGCTAGCTACAATGTAACTATTATTTATATTGTAGCTAGCTTAGGGTTTATTTTATAGGTAAGTATATA
Organism: Bombina bombina; assembly: GCF_027579735.1. Taxonomy (NCBI): domain Eukaryota; kingdom Metazoa; phylum Chordata; class Amphibia; order Anura; family Bombinatoridae; genus Bombina; species Bombina bombina. The sequence goes on from NC_069500.1 coordinate 1,389,018,671, forward strand.
GTTTTAAATAGAAATTATTTAGTTAATGATAGGAATTTTATTTAAATTTATTTAAATTATATTAAAGTTAGGGGGGTTAGGGTTAGACTTAGATTTAGGGGTTAATAACTTTAGTTTAGCTAGTGGCGGCGACGTTGGGGGTGGCAGATTAGGGGTTAATAAATGTAGGTAGGTATCGGCGATGTTAGGGCCGGCAGATTATGGGTTAATAATATTTAACTAATGTTTGCGAGGCGGGAGTGCGGCAGTTTGGGGGTTAATATATCCGGTTCGGCAGATTAGGGGTTAAAAAAATTTATTTTAGTGTTTGCGATGTGGGGGGGCCTCGGTTTAGGGGTTAATAGGTAGTTTATGGGTGTTAGTGTACTTTTTAGCACTTTAGTTAAGAGTTTTATGCTACGACATTGTAGTGTAAAACTCTTAACTACTGACTTTAAAATTCGGTACCAGTCTTGACAGGAGAGGGTCTACCAGTCACTTTTTGTCAGGCTCATAATACAGGCGCTATGCAAGTCCCATTGAAAAAATAGGATACGCAATTTACGTAAGTGGATTTGTGGTATTTCCAAGTCTGGCCAAAAAAAGTGAGCGGTACACCTGTACCTGCAAGACTCATAATACCAGCGGGCGTTAAAAAGCAGTGTTGGGACCGGCCAACGCTGCTTTTTAAGCCTAACGCACAACTCATAATCTAGCCATAGACTTCCTTTATTTTAGTGACTTTAAAGGTTCAGTCTATTTTCTAGATAGCAGCATTCTAGGGGTCCAATAGCTATCTTTGCTTTTAAACTATTTAGAACCACATTGGTTATTGGTATTCTTTCTTAGATATTTCATATAATATCCAGCTTTCTGGTATACATTTCAGTGCTGACACATATCCCTTGTTTGCATATATATATATATATATATATATATATATATATATACACACACATACACATATTTGGACATATACCATACACATTTATATTTAAACCCTTAAAATAATATTTATATGAATCATTTTTATTAGAAAGTGTATATATGAGTGTAATACTTCATTTTCACGTACTTATGTTAAGCTTGCTGCAAATTTTTTTTTAACCTTTACACTTTTTGCTAGGTCTTTACTTTAATTGACTAACTTGTAGAGCACAAATTTTATGAGTGCTCGAGTGCACTCGTTTTCTATTAATTTGTAATAAATGTGGAAGTTAGCGCAGTCGTGATTTTGCTTATCGTGACCCGTGCTAACTTTAGCGCACAACTTGTAATCTAGCCCGTTGTGTTTAGAAGCTTTACAAAAAGCTGGCAACAACTCTAAATATCATGGGGTGCAGGGATTACTTGGGGGTGGGGCAAAGTCATCAACTGCCTATTAATACTTTTTTCGTTTTTAGATCTGCCTTCTCAAAACTTATGTGTACAAGGCTCTTCCTTGTAAATTCAGTACAGGTAGCGCCTTTGATGTTTGGAGGTGCTGAAATAATAAGTAGTGTTGTATCGCACCCACCATCACCCCCTCTACATCCAGCACTGGGCACCAATTCAATACCAAGATTTCCTTATCATTTGTCATATCATTAGTCGCCACACATGAATTGCCAGATGTTATAGTATTAGATAAGAAAACAATCAAAATGTTCAAGATCAAATCAGAGGACCATATCCACTTCCTGTTAACATTCCTGTACCGCTATCACTAACAATATTTATATAGGCCTTGGTGTCTGGCATGCTTGTAATACAGAAGGATCTGTTCTAGGCGTTCTATATAATGATATTAATTGATGGCTTAGCAAAGATATTTGAACAAATAAGGTCTGAAATAAATGTATATGTGGAATCCTGGTTATTGTAGCACTTTTAATAGGGAGGGTTCTAGACCAATGGTGTCTACACTTTAGAGTGATGTGGTCTATTTGTTTTATGAAGTTTGTAATTGGGTCTCTACTTTTATGTATCATGTACTGAATGCTATAATGCCCTTATTAAAAAAACAAGTTTTTCTAATTGTTGTGTTAATAGATTTATAGATTATAAAATTTCTAGATTTGTTTTTAAAAGATAAAGAGAACAAGAGGGGCGCCTCATGTGCATATCAATATGCTATATAGTGATGTAAATCAAGAAAGCCAAGTGGGTACTCACATGCGACTATAGTACACTTATGTACTGGTAGGTGCAGGCTGGAGTCTTAGGGTGTACAAGCTAACCCTTTCAGTAGAACCAGATGATCTCACAATGAAGCAATTAGTGTGGCTGCTCTCCTCCTCATAGACAAAGCCAGAGCTGTATAGATAATAATAAAGAACAAGAGGGGCGCCTCATGTGTGTATCAATATATCCATATATGTGAAATCAAAGAAAAAGAGCCAAATGGATACTCACAATTGGCCCAAGTACACTTATGTACTAGTAGGAGCTGGCTGGTATCTTCAGGCGTACCAGCTAAACCTCTCCAGGTGCAGAGTAGATAGTGCGGGGGGATCTTTGTCACAATATGTGGTGATGGATAGTCAGAAGCAGTGTATATAACTGCTATAGAAGGTAATGAACCAAAGCTTGCATAAAACAAGTTCAGTTTATTAAAACAAATATTGATAAGTTTAAAACAATAGCAAGCAAAATTTAAAAAATGGGTTGTTTCATCAGGCACAAATGATCCTTCTAACTGACAATCCATTTAAACAGAGCTTGATCCAATAGTGAATCTGGACACACCCCTAATGGGCGTTACTAAGCCTGTTATTAATTAGTGTATAACAGGCTAATAACATCAGTGTATACAAATATATATAAATAAATCACAGTACTTAATAATATTGGTAATATGGATAGTTGTTCAACATGAGTGTTAGCAATATTATATGCAAGCAAACAAAATCTAAAACAATATAAAACAGTGCTTATTGATATTGGCAGTGCTTATATCAATAAGCACTGTTTTATATTGTTTTAGGTTTTGTTTGCTCGCATATAATATTGCTAACACTCATGTTGAACAACTATCCATATTGCCAATATTATTAAGTACTGTGATTTATTTATATATATATTTGTATACACTGATGTTATTAGCCTGTTATACACTAATTAATAACAGGCTTAGTAACACCCATTAGGGGGGTGTCCAGATTCACTATTGGTTCAAGCTCTGTTTAAATGGATTGTCAGTTAGAAGGGTCATTATGCCTGATGAAACAACCCATGTTAGGTTGAGAAACGCGTTGCATGATTTTAAATTTTGCTTGCTATTGTTTTAAACTTATCAATATTATATTTTTAATAAACTGAACTTGTTTTATGCAAGCTTTGGTTCATTACCTTCTATAGCAGTTTTACACACTGCTTCTGACTATTCATCAGCACATATTGTGACAAAGATCCCCTGCACTATCTACTCTGCACCTGGAGAGGTTTAGCTGGTACGCCTGAAGATACCAGCCAGCTCCTACTAGTACATAAGTGTACTTGGGCTAATTGTGAGTATTCATTTGGCTCTTTTTCTTTGATTTCACATATATGGATATATTGATACACACATGAGGCGCCCCTCTTGTTCTTTATTATTATCTAGATTTGTTTTTGACTTGGAGCCATACCGGATGCAAAGATATAGGAAGATCTACTAGTAAACACTCAGAGATTTACCGGTAGACAGAAATCATCCTTTTAGGCATACCTGTTATAGACCATCCATAACATTAGGAAGTTTAAAAGGTTGACCACAGGGCTAAATATCAAGATTTATTGGAAACCCCCAGCTAGGGGTGGATTAACCTATTGGACAATTGGTCACAGACTGAGGGCCTGCTGCCTGTCCAAAGCCTTGATGTGAAATAGAAATGCAAGTTTCTGTTTCACATAAATCTGACAGTGACTATTCAAACATGGGCATTGTCAGATGTTAATTGCTATTGTCTGCATGTACATTGGTATTGATAACTGGAAGCGACCATGCCTGTACGTAAAGGAGACCCACTTGGCTGATTGGGTGGGCAGTGACTTGAGTGGGAATAGGGGGAGGGGAAAGATGCCATTAGCCTTTTTCTCCCCAGAGGTTCCATGGGTTGTCCCTCTGCCTCTGCTCCTGCACCCTTGGTAGAATCATTGCTTATAAATCCTATCCAAGAGGTAAGAAGGACTTCTTTTTGTGCATCAATAAGGTTATTACACATTTGAAAATGTTTGTAGAATATTGCTGTAGTAGAGGTGTGAATTTGTCATTTTAATAGTACTAATAGTACAGATTAAAGGTTTCTTTATTGCGTTGTTTATCTTACACATAAGACAATGAATTCAGTATAAATAACCAGAGTTTTTCCTACATTCTATAACCAAATAAAGCAATATGAGGACAAGAGTGTAATTTTAATTTTCATATCAAGTTGATGATTCATTCTCCCACCCTTGCATGTTCTGTTCTATTACTCTGTGTTGGTTTGAATTACTTTGTGGGTCATCAGATAAGGATAAAGGTTTCATCTCTCTTCTGCTATCAACAAAGAAACACAGAATCTGTCAGCGCTCTACAAATAACCGATAACAATAATAAAAGTACAGTTTGTGAGAGATTCCAAGAAATTTATGAAAACTGAGATCATAATTTATTAAGTATATAACTGCACCCTGATATAATACTGGTACAAAAAAATATATAAATAAAATCATTATGAGAATATGATTCTGTAAAGCCCTTGTGTTGTAAAGGATGTGGTTAGAATTGGTAATTTTATTAAATATACTGGGAATGTTTGAAGATATATTTTATTACTTTTTCCATGTAGCCAACAGCACTTCTTGGGCATTTTCTCCTTCCATATTCCTTTGTTAATTGTTACATTTTATTGATTTATATTTGTTTAGATAATTAAGCCAGTGAACATTCTTGTGGGACCCAAGAGATATTAATGCCCCCCCCCCCCAAAAAAAAAACTCCTTTGTTGTCAGTGATCTGATTAGAAATGGTTATTTATTTTTAATTAAATGCTGGGAATGTTCACAGTAAACAAAACTGACTACTCATTTGTAGGTCTAGTTGAATAGATTAGGGGTACCCAACCTTTTTGTATGAGGAACTGGGCTAGTAATTATTATTTTTTTTTTCACTCGTTAGGTCTCAGAAACTCTGAGAAATTCTATTTATCAACAAACAAAAATATAGACTTTTAAAATCAAGTTTAAATTAATATTTTTATGATTTTAGGTGCATTAATCAGTGATAAGAGAGATAGTGGCGCTGAACTCCCAAACTCTACTGCACAATGTAGAATAGTTATGCGCTCTGTAAAAACATTGGGTTAGATTTATTGGGGCCGAATTATCAAACTCCGAATGAAGTTATGAAGCAGCGGTCTGCTCTGAGGAGGCGGACAGACATTGATGAAAATTGAATGATAAATGCCAAGAGCGTATGCTGTCAGCATTTATCGATGTGCAGTGAACATGATCCTCAATATCGGATCATGTCCGCTCGCACCTTCTTAAATATGCCCCATAGACACTTGTTGGGCAGCAGACACTTCAACTATATTTTCTAGATAATTACCAATGGGTGTTCTTGTCATTAACATTTATTATTCTGTAAAATGGCCACAAACAGAATATTTCACACGGTAATATCATAAAGGAGAACCACTAGGAATGCAGAAAAAGCAATAATTACAACTACAACGCTTTGGAAAAGGGGATCTGTAAATGTGTGTAATTATAAAATATTAACATGTCTGTTTTGTTATGTTAAAGTAAAGTTGCTGGATAAGATGAAGGCTGTCTATGGGTTTTCCATGGCATTTGGGAGGCAACATCAATATTTTTCACCTAAACCCTTACTCAGCATGTAGGTCTTAGAAAGCTATTGCTGGTGTGAAGTGCCTTGTCCAGCAGTCATATCTCGCTGTGCCAAAGCCGACAAGGTTTTTATAGTGGACTGCTTTAAATAAACTGCTTTTTTTTAATTTGTTTTGTAAATATTGTTGGGATTCCGCTATCCTTGACAGTAGAAGAAGTTCTATGAGTCTGCATGTTAATGGTTGCGAGATATAAGCGGTTCCGTTGAACCATAGTAACATAGTAGAAGAGACTGAAAGAAGACAGTCCATCGACTTCAACCTATATAGATTCTACTTGATTTACATTAAAGGGACACTCAGGTTAAATTAAATTTTCATGATTCAGATACAGCATGTAATTTTAAACAACTTTCCAATTTACTTCCATTAAAAAAAAATGTGCACAGTCTTTTATATTTACAATTTTTGAGTCACCAGATCCTACTGAGCATGTGCAAGAATTCACAGACTATACGTATATGCATTTGTGATTGGCTGATTGCTATCACATGGTACAAGGGGAGTGGAAATATACATAACTTTAAAATTTGTTATATAAAAATCTACTACTCATTTGAAGTTCAGACTAAGTGCTATTGCATTGTCTTGTTATCTTGCATTTGTTGATTATGCAAATCTAATGTGTTGACTGGTCCTTTAAAGAAGCTCCAAATGATTTTAAATTAATACACTTAAAAGGTGACCCATTTAACTCAAGCAATCATATCCCTGAATTCTGTTTCTAGCCAGAAGAGAAAACAACAATAATATATATTGTTTTTTTCAGCAGACCCAGAAAGTTCAAACTAAGCCATTATTTAATGTATAAACCATGACATATATAATAACATGTAAGAACCGTACAACAAAATGTGTGTGTGGGGGGGAAATATGTTTATTAAAATGTTAATAAATATGGTTGTAAACAATTGTGTGTGTGTGTTTTTCTAAGCACTATAGTCAAGAGAAGAAGGGGTTATCCTCATATAAATTAGGGCCTTTGGATAGTATATATTTTTGATAGGGGCTCCCGTGAGCCTCTACTTAAATAAAAGCACATTAATTCATTCCAGGTGGGTAGTATTACCATAGAGATCACCTGGCAATTAAAACCAATTAAGTTTTGTTTTAAAGAGGGGCTTCTGGGCATTAAAACAAGGGGCCTGGGAGTCTCTAGGCCTTTTTGATGGCTTATTATAAGCGCCTATAGATTGCCTCACTTAAAAAAATAAATTAAAAAAATATATATTTATATAAAATTTGAATAAAAAAGGTTGTAAACAATTGTGTGTGTGGGTATTTGTTTTCTAAACTCTATAACCACAACAAGAAGGGGTTATTCTCATAAAAATAAGGGACTTTGGCTATATTTATATCACTTTGATGTGCACATAGGGTCTCCCATGATCCACTACTTAAATAAATGTACATTTATTAATGATTGTTACCACAGAGATCTCCTGTCAATAAAAACGTATATAAGGGCTTTATAACAAGTGGTCATGGGGTCTCCATGCCTTCTTGAGGGTTTATTATTAGTTTTAAACATGTTTTTCTTTCTTTTCTTTTTTTTTAGTTGTGCTTTAACTTTACACCCCAAGACACTTGTATTTCAAACAGTTTCTAAGGCTTAAAGGAACTGAGATTGGGTTTAAATATATAACCCTCCATCCAGTTCCCTTAAGCTCCTTATTGCAGCCCTGCACCTCTGGGTCTCGGGACGGTGACTTCACCACACTCATGGGTGGTGACCTCACTGGAATCCTCAGATTTTGGCATCCTCCAAAAAGCAACACCCTTTTTGATCAGAGTTATGTGGTACTTGTATTTTACTGTTTTCTCTTATATCAAATACTCTTTGGGCTCCATGTACAAAGCAGCGAGAGCTGCTCCGGAGCCTTGCGGGGAAGGTTTGCATATGTGAGCCTGCTTCCTGCAATGTAAGAAGCAGCTGTCATTAGACTGCTGCTTCTTACACTCACCGCCACCTTTTAGGTGGCGGAGAGAAATCACTGAGAGTTTGCTCGCTCTCTGTGATTGACAATCCCTTCACTCCCGCAAATGAAGGGGTGGGCATTACACACTCTGATGAGTGTGTAATGATACATACGGCCCAGCAGATCAACAGATCCGCTGTCCGTATCTAGAGAAGGCGGGCGGACAGCTTCGCAAGTTGAGAAGCTGTTTTCCCGCCTCTTAATAGCATTGCAACCCTGAAAGATTTTGTTAAACTCCATGGTCAGGGGCCTACAATTCACTTTAACATACAGCGAAGAGTCCATCACTTTTTTGGACACTAAGGTATCCAAAGGTGTTAATACACTAAAATTTGACCTGTATTCCAAAGAGACATATACAAACACACTCTTAAAATATGACAGTTTTCATCCCAAAAGACTTGCTGATTCTCTACCCAAGAGTCAATTACTCAGAGTTCAAAGAATTGTCAGTGAGGAGACAGATAGAGACCTAAGACTCAAAGAGATGACAACAAAATTTCTTAAGAGAGGTTGCCCCCTAAGTCTTATCAATAAAAAAAATGTATGATATCAAAAACCCTACACCCAAGAAGGATAAAAAGAATAAAAATAAAAGATTGGTTTTCGTTTCTTAATATAGTCCCCATAGTAATTTAATTAATAAAGTCATAAGGAAGAACTGGCATATTCTTAGGGATTGTAATAAGCACATAAAGCTATTCAAGGAACCCCCACTTATGGCCTATAGAAGGGTCAGAAACATACGTGACCATTTGGTCAAAACAGATATAGGCCCTGCCAAAGGGAATAAACAAACCTATATAGGCAGTAAAAGAAATGGCAGCTATCCCTGTTTGGGCTGCATGAGCTGCAGCTCAATTCTCAAAGGTCCCATTTTTTTCCATCCGCATAGTGGAAAAAGATATAATATTGACGTTTTTTTTTTTTACCTGTGATAGCACATATGTGATATACCTAATTGTATGTCACTGCTCCCTTTTTTATTTGGGGGAAACTACCCAAAAGGCTAGAGAGCAGATGAATCAGCACCGCATTCTATGGGCTGATTCTGCCAATAGGAATTGAAGGGACGCCATCTTCGATGACGTCCCTTAAAGGAACCTTCATTCGTCGTTAGTCCGTCGGGGAAGGAGGATGTTCCGCGTCGGCGGGATGAAGATGGATCCGGAAGAAAGAAGATAGAAGATGCCGCTTGGAAGAAGACATCGCCCTGATGGATGACCTCTTCTTTGCCGCTTGGATCAAGACTTCTACCGGATGGAGGACATCTTCTTGCTCCGCTTGGATGAAGAATTCAGCTCGGCTGGGTGAAGACGACTCAAGGTAGGGAGATCTTCAGGGGGTTAGTGATAGGTTTTTTTTAAGGGGGTTTGGGTGGGTTAGAGTAGGGGTATGTGGGTGGTGGGTTGTAATGTTGGGGGGGTATTGTATTTTTATTTTCATGCAAAAGAGCTGATTACTTTGGGGCAAGGCCCCGCAAAAAGCCCTTTTAAGGGCTGGTAATAGAGCTGATTACTTTTGTATTTTAGAATAGGGTAGGGAATTTTTTACTTTGGGGGGCTTTTTTATTTTATTAGGGGGCTTAGATTAGGTGTAATTAGTTTAAACTGCTTGTAATTCTTTTTTATTTTTTGTAATTTAGTGTTTGTTTGTTTTTTGTATTATAGAATAGTTTATTTTATTGTATTTTATTTTAGGTAATTGTAGGTAATTGATTTAATTAATTTATTGATAGTGTAGTGCTAGGTTTAATTGTAACTTAGGTTAGGATTTATTTTACAGGTAATTTTGTAATTATTTTAACTAGGTAGCTATTAAATAGTTATTAACTATTTAATAGCTATTGTACCTAGTTAAAATAAATACAAAGCTGCCTGTAAAATAAATATAAATCCTAAAATACCTACAATGTAATTATGAATTATATTGTAGCTATATTAGGGTTTATTTGATAGGTAAGTATTTAGTTTTAAATAGGATTAATTTAGTTATTTTTAGGAATATTATTTTGTTTAATATAAATTATATTTTTGTTAGGGGGTGTTAGGGTTAGGGTTAGAGTTAGGTTTAGGGGTTAATAACTTTATTATAGTAGCGGCGACGGTGCGGGCGGGAGATTAGGGGTTAATAATTGTAGGTAGGTTGCGGCGATGTTAGGGAGGGCAGATTAGGGGTTTATACTATTTATTCTAGTGTTTGCGAGGCGGGAGTGAGGCGGTTTAGAGGTTAATACATTTATTATAGTGGCGGCGAGGTCCAGTCGGCAGATTAGGGGTTAATAAGTGTAGTTAGGTAGCGGTGACGTTGGGGGGGGCAGATTAGGGGTTAATAAATATAATATAGGGGTCGGCGATGTTAGGGGCAGCAGATTAGGGGTTCATAGGGATAATGTAGGTGGTGGCAGTGTCTGGTCGGCAGATTAGGGGTTAAAAAAATTTATTAGAGTGGCGGCGATGTGGGGGGGGCCTCGGTTTAGGGGTACATAGGTAGTTTATGGGTGTTAGTGTACTTTAAAGCACAGTAGTTAAGAGCTTTATATTCCGGCGTTAGCCCATAAAGCTCTTAACTACTGACTTTTTTTGGCGTTAGGAGTCTTGTCGCGGTAGGGAAGTGAGCGTTAGACCCTTTCCTGGCTGACTCTAAATACCAGCGGGCGGCCAATAGCAGTGTTAGGACCCCTTAACGCTGCTTTTGACAGCTAACGAAGAACTCTAAATCTAGGCATTAGCTTTTAATGACAGGTAAAAACAAGAACGCCCAGAGAATCTGCCTATATTTCCTTTTGAAATTTTAGCTTTATTAATGTTTATAATAGGTTTAAGTATATTTTGTGCATTCTTAAATTCATGTATAGTTACAGTTCTTACCACCTCTGGCTCAGATTACAAGTAGAGTGCTATTTATAGCGTAGGGTGTGCTATCAATAAAGCACTGTACTTTCAAAGCATAGCGCGGCCACACTAAACATCAAGTTGTGAATTACGTCTTGCACTTGAGTGCACACATAAGTGATAAACCTAAAGTAAACCATTAGGGCAAGGGTAAAAGTATAATAAAATACAGGTAAAACATATTAAAATAAAGTATTACATTCTATGCTGGTATTAAAAGCCCTGGTTAATATCATGCTAGCATTAGTATAGTTCACCCCACAGTAGATAGCACTGATTCATAAAGCCATTTTAGTAGGCCCCACGCTAAAATGATTCATGGTGGATAACACAAATGCACAAAGCCATTTCAGCGCTAAGCATACACTTTACAAATGTAATTGTAGATATTAGACGTTACATATGCACAGATATACATAACCTTGACCCTTTCGTCTCTAATAACCTCTTACTGTTGTACCCCATCCCCAACAACAAACCTTTTTTACTTTTTAACTCTTTCTGCCACATTTATTAAGCCTCAATTCACCTTAGTTCAGTTATTTTTATAGAATGTAAAACGTCTACTTGCACGCACAATTTTAAGTGTTTAGGTTTCCAAAACCAGCACAAAATGTAACCAAATACTTGTAATATGAGTGAATGTGGTTCCACTGATTTGCTCTTGCCAAATAGGGTCTGCTATTTATGTATCGCCCACATTAAAATGATTTGGTTAAACAATTTAATCAGTTTGATATGTAATATCCTGAAACCTTTTTTGTGACTATTATATGTAAATATGATATAATATGTAAAACATATTTATAAAGCAAATATCAGTTGCAGTTTCACAACTGTCTAAGATGGATTTCTAAGCACTTGACACAGGTGTTAAATTACATTTTAATTTATTTTTCAATGCAATGAGTATGTCATTTTCATATACTGTGCAAAAATAGTTAATTGGCTCATTATAGTTAATAATTCAATTCACTGTTTCATAAGCATGAAGAACAGTGATTACTTACAGCGCTTTCAGTCGTGATCAATTTGGTGTTAAAAATATTAATAAAATTTAGCATTGCATCCAATTATAGAAAATAAAAATCTATGTTAGAGTGTCTTTTCCTCTACCTGCAACAGCATGATTTATAATCTCACTCTTGGATATTGTAGACACTGCTGGGCCGTGTTCACTGGGAAGGCACGGCTCAGCATAATATTTGATTTAATGAGCTTGGTCTGAGACATATATATAATACTTAATAGCATACATGGTGATAGAGAACTTGGTTTATTCGTTTCCAGACGAAAAATACACCACTTAGATGTTTCTAAATAACATCGTTATAAATCTGTTTAATAGAGTACTTACAAGCTCTAAACCCTTAGTACATTTACCAAATTCACATGCTATCTGGCTCCGCCCTCCTTCCCCCCCTCCCCCCTCCTATTTTATATTGAGCGGCTCTTGCCCGCTGCATCCCCCTTCCCCATAAAACTTTAGAGCTATCCCTCCCCCCTAGCCCTATTCTTATATGAGTAGATACCTTAATTTTTCTTTTATTTCGCTGGGAGAGGTTCATTTTTGCTTCTGTTACTGTTAAGATACTCTATGATAAAACTGAAGTCCCTTTATAAGACAGCCTGCATTTGATAGTTACGCCTGAAATATGTGAATATATTACTCTGCTCATGGTACTATGTATACATCTATTTGTAAATCTTTTGGGCATACCTTGTATATGTTGTATTTGACTACGACTTCAATAAAAAAAAAAAAAAAAAAAAATCCATGTTAGAGAATTGAATCTTTATTCATTAAAATAACACAATTGAAATACACGTTGTGTGTGTTTGTATAACAAAATGATATATATATATAATGTATTTATTTCTAATCATATATATTATATTTGGTATTGTATATTAATACACGTGTTTGATATTTAGGGGAACTCTATTCTTTCATTGTAAATGTTTTGGAGGAGTCCTAGATTCTGAAAAATTGTGTCAAGCCTTGTTTTATCTAAACATTGAATTAGAGTATTTGTTATTTCTTGGTATTTTTGTAGCTTGAGAAAAGCGGAAGCTATATTATTAAATATTAACATTAAAATAAATTAATCATTTTATTCTTATCATATAATATAATTAAAAAGACCCAGAACAAACTTGGTTAGGTTAAATAGCATTCTATATTAATAGATTAATTCTATCAATTTATTTTCTTAAAGGCACAGTAACATCAAAATTAAACTTAAAGGATAGTGTACTGTAAACATGGTTTTGCCTTAATCTGTTTTTACAAGCTGCAGAGTTTAAAATGTATGGGAAATGGTTCCTTCATGTATATTTTTGTAAATATGATAGCTGTTTGCTAACTGAAACCACAACCCAATACACTGGGCTGATCTTGTAAGGAGAAAATACCTCTGTCTAATTATTTACACAAAGTCCTCATCTTTATTACTGTTAACTCAAAGGGGTATCATGTCCCACGCACATCCGTCAGCATACGCTGTCTGCATTTATCATTGCATAAGCAGTTCTTGTAAACTGCTTGTGCAATGCTGCCCTCTGCAGATACGCAGACAATTGGCCGCTAGCAGGGGTATCAATCAGCCCAATCATATAGGATCGGGCGGATTGAAGACTGCAGCCTCAGAGCAGGCGAACAACTTATGTAGCAGTGGTCTTTAGGAGCTTGATAATTCAGCCCCCTAGGCTCTTAATGGAAGCTGTATCTGTGCCTATGGTGACCGCAGCCTTCACTGCACTTAAGGCCTGTAGTGCACAAAAACACAGAGCGCTGTTATACAACATCCATATAATGTTAAACACACTTTCACTTTTATTTGCCTGGTTTCATCTGCTTTTCTGGAGCCCTTTAGCCACACATAAGTGTCAGCTTTTCACACATATGATTATAAAGAGATGTTAACTTGTTTCCAAACGTATTACAGCTACTCCGCATTCAAGGGAGGACTGTGCAGCGAGTATCCACTGTTAGAGATCACAGCATACACCTGCACAGAGCTTCCTACAGGTGGTTACATACCATGTAAGGTTTTGCTGATGATATCCACCTTAAAGTCAGCAAAAGGTGTTCATATGGACAACAGACAGTCTTTCATATGTATTCTTACCAGGATATGCCATATCATATTCAAAACAACAGGTAGATGAACGGTTTTATCAAACACTATCATCTGCTCCCACAATAATCAGTGAAATAGTACCAGGGCTGCTCAGTCTTGCAGTCTGTTAGGAGAATGCCAACGTGCGTTTCACCCCCATTTCTTCCATATATAGGGGCTTCATCAGGGCTGTATTTTCACTTCCAGGTGACTTGATTTATAACTGTTATGCCCCTCCTAAGATATAGCTACCTCTACATGTATGTTTATGGCAAGTATATATGGCAAATCACTATATCAAGAATATAACCTTATAAGAAAATTGCAAATTCTGGTTTATAATTAAGCTAGCCCATTAGGAATCCAGGTTTTAGGAGTAAATACCCAGCAAGTTTCTTTTTGTAGAAGAACCTTGCTGTTATTTGCTCCCTAACCATTCAAAATGCCTCTGTGTATTGCAAAACATTTTAATGAAGATGTACTCGCATTGTGATACTGTGAAAAGTGCATTTGTATCTTTATTGGTGGGTGATATCATCTCTATGTTCTCAAAATTATTTTTGTATTTCCTATATAGATGACACCAACTGAGTTACAATTAAAAAAATATTTAATATAAAATTCATGTTCTCTACCTGTAGAATTTTTTTCCGCGTGTTGCATAATGGGACAATAGACACTTTTGCTACAGGGGTAAGTCACTTTTTTTTTTCAAATATCTTTTTATTGTTGTCAGGTAAAGCAATACACACATTCCAGTTATTACATTTTGTGCGGATATCATGTCTGGTGACAAGATTTACATTGTAGATCCAAAATTAAACACAGTATGAAACATAGCAATGTCACATTATGAGAGGTGGAATATTTTCTTCACTTGACCACACTACGTTCTTATCTTACATGATATTTACTTGGTCTGAGTGATTGCACTTCCCCGACATAATCTTTTTCCATTTTCTTTTTAACATACCTACAACTAAACACTTAAGTAACCTATTCTAACTAATAACCTAAATAAATAAATCCTTGAGGCCCGGCGGAGGAAAAAAAAAAAAAAAAAAAAAGAGAAGAGAAGAGGGGAAAGTGTGTGGGGGGGGGGGAGACTGTAGGAAGTGAGGGAGGAGAGGGGGGGGAATCAGGTCCCCTATGAGACAATTGTCGTTTTAAAATAAATGTGCCCACTCCCCTCTCAGTCCCGCTTCTATGAAAAGAACTGAGTCCCTAAAGGGGATCAGAATAAGTCTCTGAATCTCCAACTCGAATGTAAGTATGAGTCTACGCCATTTGCGCAAGAATAAACCCAGCCTGTTCTGAATATCCATCCTAACATCCATTTGTTCCGTGAATATTTGTGTTCTAAGTAGGTTCCTAAAGCCCACAAAGGAAGGGCCCTTCCTTACTGTCCACTTTTTTAAGATACATTTTCTAGCTAATAGAATTACCAGGCTCAATATTGCGTCTTGTTGCCTATGTTGTGTTTCCCAATTCAAAAATAGAATAGTTTCTGGGCTAAGCGTGAGGTGTATCTGTAAGGACTTATTGATCCAATATTGTATTTTATTCCAGTACTGTCTGACTGACGGACACTCCCACATATAATGTAAGAGAGTAGGTGCCTCTGCTGCACACTTCACACATTGGTTAGGGTGCGTAGGAGCCCATTTGGCTAATGTTCTTGGTGTGAGATAGGCCCTATGGAGGAAACGTGTCTGAGACTCCCTGTACATGGCGGACAATGTGGCTGATTTGGTTCTTTCGAGGCCTCTTCTTATGTCTTCCCAAGTAATACCCTCAATTCCCATACGGGACCACCCTGTCTGTATCGAATCCCTTGTGCTCTGTGCTCTATGTTGTATGAGTGTTTGATAGATTTCCGATAAGGAGAACCTACCCATGGTGTATAGTGTTTGTGAGATGCGGAAGGGGGAGCCCTCCCAAAATTCAGGTGTGCTCCGAATTAAATGGGGTAAGTCACTTTTAAACTTGGGGCTTTTCAAGGTCCCATTAGGGGAGATGGACTTACTAATTCTTTTATTTTCTCCTTTACAGTTAACAGATGCCAATTATTTGTCAAGATATTGCACATTCTCTCCCATAGACAATTATAAGTAGAGATAAACTTAACTGCAGAGGAGTCCACTTTTTCCCATATAACAGTTGATATCTCAGTTTTCCAAAAGTAGGCCGGCTCCTAAGCGTTTCAAATAAAGATACCAAGAGAATGAAGAAAAATTGATAATAGAAGTAAATTAGAAAGTTGCTTAAAACTCCATGCTCTATCTGAATCATGAAAGAAAAAAAATTGTGTATCATATCCCTTTAAATCTAAAAATGCATTTATGGTAAAGTTCTTGTCTAAAAAGAAAAGCAGCTGTAGAAGGTCAATAATCTGCATAGCTCTGTGGTCACAGCGCATAAAACTTCCAGGCATGATCTGAATGCAAACAGACCGTACATACTGTAGCTCTAGCATTGTAATTAAATATTAACTACTTGCAGACGTGGTTTACAGAGCATGAAACTTTTTTCTATTATTACGAGCGTCTGGAAAATGCAAAAGTTAAATGGAAAGTTGCAGGAAACATCACACATTTGACATCTATGACTTTGAAAAACTTTAATCAGCCTTGGGCACAATATGTTACAGATTCTATGTTTTAATAATCAACCCTATGCATGTTTTTTTTTTTTTTCCAAACTTTATTTATAACACAAGCGAGATAAGCACAAAAACCAATGACAGCGTTAAATTACAATACATACATAAGAAAGTTATTACATCTTGACAAATACTGGCGATAGATCGGTATAAAGAGAGTTCAATAAGAGTTTCTTATTAGTCCCGCATTGACATATCAGGAAAGTCAAGGGTCATGCCTCCTCTCTTCGCCTTTTTTTCCTCTTTTCTTTAAATAATTACGATAAACAACAACTCAAAAATCATAACAAATAATAATAAAATAAAAGGAGATACACCAACAAAGCCTGTTGCGTCTCGTACTTACCCGGAGCTCTCCTGGACCGCCAGCCGCAAAGTGAGTCTCTGAGATAATGAATATAAGAAATAGATAGTGGTGAGGTGTACCTACATATCACATAATTGTGTTAGAAAAACACTGATTTCCTTTAAGATTTTCCTTCAGGATGAATTCACTGTCTCTAAATGGGTATAGGACACGTTCCCTAATAATGACTGGTAAGTATAGCAAGTAGAATGACCATTTCTTTATGAATCTAGGTATCCTCTGTTCAATATTCCCCCTAACATCTGCTTGTTCTATGAGCATCTGGGTATCTAACCTGGTGAGTAATTTCTGAAAGGGTGGGGATGAACTATCTGCCCAGTATTGTAGAATCAATTGTCTTGCAATCAAAATAGACACAGAGATGAGAGTATCGTGGGGATAAACGTTGTGCTCTGGAAGTAAAAACAGGACTCGTTGTGCCGAGAGGGATATCTGAATTTTAGTTACTTTAGCCAGCCAGTAGGTTAATTTACTCCAAAACCATTTTAGCTTAGGACAATCCCAGAACAGATGAATCCAGTTGGGGTTTGCATAGTTGCATTTAACACGTGTCTTTTGCTCCAGGTACCCATTTGGCTCTAAGGGCTGGGGTAATGTATGCTTGTTGGAGGATTTTGGTTTGTGTTTCTCTCAAAGTTGCTGATAACGCCCTATGCATGTTTTAGTGTGTCATAAATATTCACAGAGAGCTGCAGCTATTTTCAATTACAAAGCTGCAGAAGAAACACTCAGAAGATGTTGCAGCTTTTTCGTACTGCAAAGCTGGCAAATGTCCTTTGATAACCAATTTTATATGATATTGGTGACCTTCAAACCACTGAAACTAACAGGGGTACATGTAAGAATGTGCTACATTGTTAATAGGGTGTGTAATGGGTTTTGTCTGGCCTGGCATCCATCTCCTGGTATTTATGGATGTAGAATATGATCCACATATACATAAGCTCATTATCATCTATCTATCTATCTATCTATCTATCTATCTATCTATCATCTATATATCATCTATCTATCTACCTACCTATCTATCTATCTATCTATCTATCTATCTATCTATCTATCTATCTACCTATTTATTTATCCATTATCTATCTGTTACCTATCTATCTATCTACTGTATCTATCCATCTAATACCTAAATTGCAAGTTTTGCGCTAAACAGGGTGGAAAATAAAACCCAAAAAATTGCGTTATTGCACTCTCCATAGCACTGCCATTACGAGTTACTGAAAAGCCTCCTTGTGCTGTGCGTTATGGTGCGTTAAGTTCCATACCGCACAAAAGCCAAGGGCTAACTTGACGTGCACGCTTTCCCACATAGACATCAATGGGGAGAAGGTGTTAAAAAAAAATAATGGTGGACTTCTGGTGGGCGGACCTAGAAGATGGCTGTGAGCTTATGTTGCTCTGAAGAAATCCTCTTATAATCTTTACTAAATTGCCATCATTCTACGCCATCTGCATCTCCCTTGACAGATAAGGTGTCCGAGCACCTCAAGCAGATAGAAGTATTCTATTCTCTTCTTCCCCAGAAGGCATTTTACTAAAATATAAACCACAAGGGACTTTGTATATGTTGACTCCCTGCCTACTAATTTTAGAACAATGAGATCAGAGTATAACACTGCTGCACAGATACATGCAGTCTTTATGCCCACATTTGACAGTTTGTTCCACAGTTATGAGAGACTGCAGGAAGCGGTTCATGCCACTGGGAGGTCCTACGCTATAAAAATTTAACCGGCAAGCCTGCTCTTCAGTACGAGACCTGCAAAACTTACTACCCACTCCCCCGCAGGGGTCCATCGCGACTGACGACTCGGATGTTCTTTGCTCTGGCCCGGCTGAGGGAGCTCCGTTGTGTCATGTGATGGAGGGTTTGCTTCCTCTGCACTCATCCACCGGGGCGCCTTGTGGCCCTGGGGGGTTCTTTGTGGCCTTCCCATCAAGCACTTCTTTGGAAACCTCGACTCTCGTTCTGTGTGTGTTGCAGCAGGACACCGGGACACCACCTGTGCTTGACTCGCTACAGGATCCGCCCTCTCTACCAGATAACGGGCTAGCCTCGGAGATTGGTGAATGAAGAAAACTCTGTCAAGGTTTTCTTTGCTGGCTCACACTCATCTCCTACTCACACCCTGGCTTGCCCCTGCCACTATGTATGCCGGTTGGAATGGCAAATAGATTGTTACGAACAGCAATGGGACTCATACCTGCGGAATGGAGTCGGTTAGGTAATTATCCTGATATCTTCTTACTCACCTTACGTATCTTCTACATCACTGGCTTAGCAACACTGACATTTTGCAATATCCTAATAACATTACAAGTTATATAACCCTATCTTTTATGTTTATATGCGTGTTGGACACATAGTCTCATGCAGTGGGTTGTGTACATATTTTATTGTAGGTGCGTAAGTATGCGCAAATGTTTTCTTCATGCAGAAGTATGATTACTTGCAAAGGCTATGTTATAATATGTACAGTGCAATATACTAACTCACTTTGGTACGGGGTGGTATTGTTTTGATACACCTTCCACCTAATTTACTTTAATCATCAAATTTGCTTTATTCTCTTGGTATTTTTAGTTGAAAGCTAAACCTAGGTAGGCTCATAGGCTAATTTCTAAGCCCTTGAAGGCCGCCTCTTCTGGATGCATTTGACAGGTTTTCAGAGCTAGAGGGCGTTAGTTCATGTGTTTCATATAAATAACATTGCGCTCATGCACGTGGAGTTATTTAAGAGTTAGTACTAATTGCCTGAAATGCAAGCCTGTCAAAAGATCTGAGATAAGGGGGCAGTCTGCAGTAGCTTAGACACAAGGTAAATAAAGAGGTGAAAGGTATATTCCTATAACAGTGTTCGTTATGCAAAACTGGGGAATGGTAAATAAAGGGATTATCTATCTTTTTAAAGAATAACATTTGTGGTGTTTACTATCCCTTTAAAGTCCCTTTGCAATGGGAGGTGGCTACTGAGGAAATTGTGAAGTAAAATTGCTTCCTTTTTTACATAGAGATGATCAGGTGATATTTTCTAGTCAGCTTTTTACAGCTATGCTGCATCACTTTCAAGTGTTTCAACATTTTGTTATCATGTCCCTTTAATTCAACTGAATGACTGTGTATTGTTTGATTTTAACACATAACATAAATCGAGCAAACTCTTGTATATATGATTGACAAACATTTGTTTCTCTGCCCGTAAACCACATGAAAGATCGTATTTTGTCATCAGATTTGTTATAAAGATATGTTTAGAAAAAAAAAAAAAAAAAGCACATGCTCTGTTTGAATCATGAAATAATTTTTTTGGGTTACAAATGAATATTTGTAATTACATCTAAACATTTTTAAAACAAACTATTATCTTGTTTGATGCCATTGTTTATTCAAACTCCTCCCACCACCTGTCTTATTTAGATGAGCCAATCAGGGCTTCAGTCTGCAGACAACAAGGCTAACCACTGTCATTATATAATATTAGTATAAAGTGCATTGTTTTGCAGCCAATTAGCGAAAGCTATATAGCAGGGTTAGCTGGAAATTAAAAAATCCACAAATTTCTGAGTTTAAATGACACGTAAAGGGGAAAATAACAATTGAAAGTATAATGAAAAGGTTTTGCTATGTATAACTTAATACTGTATTATATATTCATATCAGCTGAACCAAAGACAAAAGGCATATGTGTGCGCTGCGGAATCTGTTGGAGCTTTATAAATAAAGAATAATAATAATAATAATAATAATATGTGTGCAGCCACCAAGCAGCAGCCAGCTTCTAGTAGTGCATTGGTGCTGATAAGCCTACCTAAGTATGCTTTAAACCAAGAATACCATGAGAACAAATTAAATCAGCTAATACAAGTAAATTGGAAAGTTGTTTAATATTGTATGCTCTATCTGAATCATTAAAGGGACACTGAACCCAAATTTGTTCTTTAATTATTTAGATAGAGCCTACAATTTTAAGCAACTTTCTAATTTACTCCTATTATCAATTTTTCTTCGTTCTCTTGCTATCTTTATTTGAAAAAGAAGGAATCTAAGCTAAGGAGCCAGCACATTTTTGATTCAGCCCATGGACAGCCCTTGTTTATTGGTGCTGTCCAATCAGCAAGGACAACCCAGTTTGTTCACCAAAAATGGGCCGGCATCTAAACTTACATTCTTGCTTTTCAAATAAACATACCAAGAGAATGAAGAAAATTTGATAATAGGAGTAAATTAGAAAGTTGCCTAAAAGTGT
Source organism: Bombina bombina (assembly GCF_027579735.1). NCBI lineage: Eukaryota > Metazoa > Chordata > Amphibia > Anura > Bombinatoridae > Bombina > Bombina bombina. The sequence continues at coordinate 1,389,039,785 of NC_069500.1, forward strand.
ATGCTCTATCTCAATCCCGAAAGAAAAAATCTGGGTTCAGTGTCCCTTTAATGAAAGGGGTGGGTTTCAGTGCTACAGAATTTTGTGGCGCTATACAAATAAATTATGATAATATATAGTAAAAATAACAATATCCATTTAACGCTAAAAAGTGTTGTGTTTTCCAATTTTAAGAGTTTTAAGTGCACACTGCAGACTGTGCACGTCTAACACTGCTGTATATATTCTGTTTTTAATTGCCCTCAGTAGAAGTGATAGGATATAGAATGGCAAAACAATGCAAATATTACTAACAGGATGACAGTGGCAAAACCAGATTGGCTTCTTCAAATAAGGTGGAGTTGTTCAATTGAAAAACAATTGCAGCAAACAATGTTAATCTTTTCATCAAGTGTTCACAGTGGATCTGTGCCTTAAAGGGACAGTAAATTCAAAATTAACTCCCATGACTTAGAACATGTAGTTCTAAACAACTACAATTTACCCCTTTATCTCATTTGCTTCCTTCTCTGTGTACTCTTTGTTAAAAAACCATACCTAGGTATGCTTAGGAGCAGCAATGCACTACTGAGAACTAGCTGCTGATTAGTGGCTTCTTGTCATTTGCTCACCCAATGTGCTCAGCTAGCTCCCAGTAGTGCATTGCTGCTCCTTCAGCACAGAGAATGAAGCAGAGTCGATAATATAAACTGGGAAGTTGTTTAAAATCATATGCTCAGTCAGAATCATGTCCCTTTAATTCATTGTATCACTACACACAACTATTGATGTTTTATGTCTGTTTAAAGGGACAAGGATGTTAAAATGACATTTTCAAATAATTTGTCTCTATAAGATATGTGTTCTCCATATTTTACGATTTACTGTACATAGGCGTTACTACCATTCTGTAGGTAAATAAATTGTAAGCTCTTTGTGACCAATGCAATCTTTAGTGTTAAAAAAAAGCTCTTGTCGTAGCTCTGCAGATACAGTCTCTGATTGGCTGTAGTGAGCAGTGTTTTGTAAAAAAATAAAAGTAAAAGCTGCCTTATTGGGGGGTGTGATTAGAATTCTCTACTATAGTATATTAATTGTTCTGTTTCTGATGTAACAATTAAATGATAATGCAGCCCTTTACAATTTACCATGATTTAGCACATTTGATATGATAAGATTAAGACGGAAAATCACATCAAAGCTTTAAAAAGACATAAAACAGACAGCTCACAATGAGATGTTACAGTATGTTTCTTTGTTATGTAAACAGAGCTCCCCTTATCACATATTCTCTTACGGTGTCATTAGACTTTGCCCTAGAGCAAATCTATAAAGTTGTTTATATGTCACACTCTTTGTAGACAAATCAGTCTTTTGTTTTGTTCATGTGAAGGACTGTTAATGAGTGGCGCACAATAAAACCACTGCATTAAAAAATACATGTATTTAATCACATTTTCAGATGCACAGAACAAAACAAATTAAAGGATATTAAACCCCAATTTTTTCTTTTAGGATTCAGATAGAGAATACAGTTTTAAACAACTTTTCATTTTAATCTTGTGGTATCCTTTGTTGAAGAAGCTGCAATGTAGTATTGGGAGCTAGGTGAATATATTCGGTGAGCCAATAACAAGAGGCAGCTAGCTCCCAGTAGTTGATTGTTGCTCATGATCCTATCTTTGCATGCTTTTCATTCAAAGGATACCAAGACAACAAAGCAAATTAAATAAATACTTAAAGGGATAGTAAAGGTAATATTTTTTGCAGATTTTAAACAACTTTCTAATTTACTCCTATTATCAATTTTTCTTTGCTCTCTTTCTATCTTTATTTGAAAAGCAAGAATGTAAGCTTAGGAGCTGGCCCATTTTTGGTTCTACAACTACAATAGGAAAAAGATTAGTACATTCTAGTAACCGCAATCCCTCTGAAAACATAAAAGGAACGTTTTTTGCCACTCCTAGGCATGGGATGTGCACAATGTAACAGTGTAATAAAAGGAGGTTTTATTTACCATCCATATACTGGGAAGAAGTTCCACATTTGGGGACACTTTACATGCATCTCCACTTATGTAGTTTATGCGCTAAAGTGCCCATGTGGCCTTCTTTATGTGGGCGAAATGACCCAAAAAATAAAAGATCGCATTTGTCAGCATGAGTCTACTATTAGAAATGAAAATACTGCCCACCTCCCAGCACCTGCTCACTTCTTGAAAAAAGTTCACCAAGCAAGTCAGCTTAAGTTCATGGTTATTGATAGTGTTCAAAAAAAGTCTAGGGGTGGCAACAGAATGAGGGATTTACTTCTGAAGGAGGCCTCAACAGGGGATTTGATTTGCTTCCTTTAATTTAATTCAACCATGACTGAATTTAATTTATATGTATAGGTCTGCAGTTGAATCTATATAAGTTCTGGCCTATTCCCTTTTTTTTCCCTTATTGTTTTTTTTCATATACTATTTGCTGCTATGTTTTTAATGGGGGTAGCAATCCTATGAGGAATTGATGGGGCTATGTGGGTTCTAGTTAGGTCTAACAATGGAATGTATGTGATTTGTTAAGATTGTTATCGCCCTCTTCCCTGTGATTGGCCCTCTGTTTTATTGCTGGGTGTATATATTGGTATATTTTTTCACTTTGTAATAAGCTTGATAAAGGGGTAGGAGCCCTCACTTTCATTCTGCATGGACTGTGCTGCTTTTCTATTTCTTTGTTGCACCTTTTTATGTAACATGTGCAGTGTACCTACTGTTAGCCTGGGGACCATGTGAGTGCTATTGAATAAACAGTACTTACCTGTCTAGCACCCCTACCACTGTGCTTACTGCTGCAGATTGACTGCTTTCAGTGGGTAGCCCACCCAGTGCAGAGCACATTACAGCAGAGGATATAAATTAAAGAATTGACAAACCAACAATAGGAGGTAAGGGACCTTTCTCCGTGACACCTGTAGCAGGCCTGTGACTAACTCCAACACTTGGAGTAATTGTGTCACGCGTGCAATCTCGCCCCCTGCCCGCGCACAGCCAATCATGCGCGGGCAGGAGCTGTCAATCTCCTTGGTCGGACTCGACCGAGGAGATTGAATTTCGCCACAATAGAGGTGGCATAGATGTTAGGGAAGCGACTCTGGACAGCACTTTTTTTATTGGTGGATAAATTTATCCACCAAACAGCAAGGACAACCCAGGTTGTTCACCAAAAATGGGCCAGCATCTAAGCTTACATTCTTGCATTTCAAATAAAGATACCAAGAGAATGAAGAAAATTTGATAATAGGAGTAAATTAGAAAGTTGCTTAAAATTTCATGCTCTATCTGAATCACGAAAGAAAAAATGTGGGTTCAGTGTCGCTTTAAACAACTGACAAAACAGTGAGGTGGGAGGAATAAAGTCCTCTTGACAGCTTGGGAAACTTTGCCTAGTGGCTAGAATAATGAATCCCATGCATAATGGATTGTGGACTCTCACCACCCTATGAAAGAAATCCTTTTAAAATGATGAATAATGCATATTGCATGATTTATACTAAGCATAAACCACCTTTTAGTACAACAATGAAACAGACTGTTTTATTTTAAAAACAAGTTTCTTAGGGTACAATCTATTTCCTACTAATAATAAGTACAATTGTTTAACATCTTTGCTGCATTATCTTTGATAAATCTGCACTTAATTGATGAATTTGCTAAATTTACCATCTCTGATAAAGCTAACTATATTTCTTTGCTGAATGTATTATCTTTCACCTGGATTAAGAGTTTTGCGTTCGTGTTTTACCGTTGAAAAAATGTCAATTTCAGCATTAAAACTGTAACACAGCCATTACGAGTCTTGTCAGTATAGCTATACCACAAGCATTTTAGCCTGTAACGCAACGTCAGTCCCGCACTAAAAAAAATGACGTTTTTGCATGGGATTTCCATAGCGCTGCCATTACAAGTTTTGCGGTGATGCTAAAAAGCTTGCGTTACAGCCTATACCAACAAGACCCGTTCCACAATCTGAGACCAGTAGTCATGAGTTTTGCACCACAAAACTCATAACTAAAATGTTACAAAGTAAACTAACACTCATAAACTACCTATTAACCCCTAAACCGAGGCCCTCTCGCATCGCAAATACTATATTAAAGTTATTAACCCCTAATCTACCGCTCCCGACATTGTCACCACTATAATAAAGTTATTAACCCCTATTCCCCCGCACCCCAACATTGTCCACAATATAATAAAGATATTAACCCCTATTCCACAGCTCCCCGACATCGTCGACCTAAATAAAGTTATTAACCCCTAAACCTTTGGCCTACCACATCACTGCCACTAAATAAACCTATTAACCCCTATACCGCCAGCCCCCCACATCGCAAAAAACTAAATTAAACTATTAACCCCTAAACCTAACAACCCCCTAACTTTATATTAAAATTACAAGACCCCTATCTAAAAATAAATAAAATCTTACCTGGGAAATTAAAAAAGTTTAAACTATATATTAAACTAACATTACTATTATACTAAAATTAAAATAACTATCAATTAAACTAAATTACACATTAAAAAAAAATTAACACTACTAAAAAAAATTAAATCTACAATTACAAAAAAATAAAAAATACTAAATTACAAAAAATAAAAAAACACTAAAGTACAAAAAATAACAAACAATAAATTACGAAAAATAACAAAGAATTTATCAAAAATAAAAACAATTACACCTAATTTAATAGCCCTATAAAAATAAAAAAGCCCCCCCCCAAAAAAACTAGCCTACAATAAACTACCAATAGCCCTTAAAAGGGCCTTTTGTAGGGCATTACCCTAAAGAAATCAGCTCTTTTACATGAAAAAAATACAAAGACCCCCCCAACAGTGAAACCCACCACCCAACCAACCCCCCAAAATAAAAACCTAACTCTAACAAAAACCTAAGCTACCCATTCTATTTGAACAGCCAATAGAATTTCAGTAGCTGTCATCCTATTGGCTGATTTGAACAGCCAATAGGATTTCAGTAGCTCTCATCCTATTGGCTGATTTAAACAGCCAATCGGATTTCAGTAGCTCTCATCCTATTGGCTGATATGAATTTTAAAAATCAAATCAGCCAATAGGAATGCAAGGGACACCATTTTGAAAAGTCTTCCTTGTATTGAAGATTCAGTATACAGCGGCGACCGTATGAAGAGGATGCTCCGCCCTGGATGTCTTCAGGATGGACCCACTCCGCGCCACCGGGATGAAGATAGGAGATGCCGCTGGGATGAAGATAGAAGATGCTGCCTGGATGAAGATAGGAGATGCCGCCTGGATGGAAGAATACCTCACCTCCTGGATGAAGACTTCGCCGCCTGAAAGTCTCCGGACTTCAGAAACAGTAAGTAAATTGTCGGGGGTTAGTGTAAGGTTTTTTAAACTTTTTTTGTGTGTTTTTTTTAGATTAGGGTTTGGGCTTTTCTTAAAAGAGCTAAATGCCCTTTTCAGGGCAAGAAAAAGAGCTGAATGCCCTTTTAAAGGCAATGCCCATACAAATGCCTTTTTTTTCAGGGCAATGGGTAGCTTAGGTTTTTGTTAGAGTTAGGTTTTTTATTTTGGGGGGTTAGTTGGCTGGTGGGTTTTACTTTTTGGGGGGTGTTTGTATTTTTTTTTCCAGGTAAAATAGCTGATTTCTTTAGGGCAAATGCCCTTTTAAGGGCTATTGGTTGTTTATTGTAGGCTAGGGTTTTTTTTATTTTGGGGGGACTTTTTATTTTTTAATTTAGTATTTTTATTTTTTTGTAATTGTAGATTTAATTTTTTTTAGTAGTGGTTAGGTTTTTTTAATGTGTAATTTAATGTATTTAATTGATAGTTATTTTAATTTTAGTATAATAGTAATGTTAGTTTAATATATAGTTGAAACTTAGTTTTTTTTTAATTTCCCAGGTAAGTTTTTATTTATATTAAGATAGGGATCTTGTAATTTTAATGTAAAGTTAGGGGGTTGTTAGGTTTAGGGGTTAATATTTTAATTTAGTTTTTTTCTATTTGGGGGCTGGCGGTTTAGGGGTTAATAGGTTTGTTTAGTGGCAGTGATGTGGGAGGCCAGAGGTTTAGGGGTTATTAATATTATTTAGTGGCGCCGATGTTGGGGAGTGGCGGAATAGGGCTTATAATCTTTATTATAGTGTTGGCGATGTTAGGGTGCGGGGGAATAGGGGTTAATAACTTTATTATAGTGGCAGCGATATTGGGAGTGGCAGATTAGGGGTTAATAAATTTATTTTGTGGCGGCTATGTCGAGAGCAGCAGATTAGGGGTTAATTACTTTATGTTGGTGTCAGGGGTGGCAGATTAGGGGTGTTTAGACTTGGGGTTTATGTTAGGGTGTTTAAACTTAACTTTTTCCTCCCCATAGACATCAATGGGGTTGCGTTATGGAGCTTTTCATTCCGCGATCGCAGCTGTTAGTTTTTTTTCTAACACTCTCTCCCCATTGATGTCTATGGGGAAAGCGTGCACGAGCATGTCAAAGCAGCGCTTGGATTTTGTGCGATATGGAGCTCATCACCACCATAAGGCTTTTCAAAAACTCGTAATGGCAGCGCTAGGGAGGGTGAAATAACGCAACTTTTGTTGCGTTCATTTCGCACCCTCTTAAGCACAAAACTTGTAATCTAGGTGTCTGTTAGATAAAGTGTATGTGTGCGGGTTCGAGTGCTTAATTAGACCAGTAACTACAAAAATGTGAACAAATATCCATAATAAACTCAAAAGGAAATGGAGATGAAGCAGCCCAGTTACCTCTAAAGGGACACTGTACTAAAAAATGTGTTTCCCCTTAATGTGTTCCAAATTACTTCCTATACTTACTGCAGAGTATTAAATGCATGGGAAATTTGTCCTTCATATATATTTTTGTATTTAAAAATATATATATGGGGGCGCCTTAGATCAAATATAGAATTAATACTGGAATATCCAAATTAACATGTGAGAAATTAGTGGACAATCCAGCAACACATTGCAATGTAAAAATACAAATATTGCAATAAGACAAGAGAAAGAAATATGAATGCAAAAAGAAGTCCCATGAATCAGTGAAGGGTATGGTCCCATGAATCAATGAAGGGTATGGTCCCATGAATCAGTGAAGGGTATGGTCCCATGAATCAATGAAGGGTATGGTCCCATGAATCAGTGAAGGGTATGGTCCCATGAATCAGTGAAGGGTATGGTCCCATGAATCAGTGAAGAGTATGGGCCCATGAATCAGTGAAGGGTATGGTCACATGAATCAGTGAAGGGTATGGTCCCATGAATCAGTTAAGGGTATGGTCCCATGAATCCGTGAAGGGTATGGTCCCATGAATCAGTGAAGGGTATGGTCACATGAATTATTATTATTATTATTATTATCGGTTATTTGTAGAGCGCCAACAGATTCCGCAGCGCTATAACCAAAGGGGGAGTACAACAAAGCAATTATATGGTAGAGGGCCCTGCCAAGAGTTGCACTGTTGTAGTCAGCTCTTAAGAAGGTGATCCACAAACAGCTGGACTATTAGGCTTACATGCTAAGAGGGTTCAGGGGATTGCAGTGGAGGAGAGGAACTGGTATTAGGAAAGGTTAGCGTAGGTTGTATGCGTCCCTGAACAGTAGAGTCTTTAGGGAGCACTTGAAGCTTTTAAAACTAGAAGAGAGTCTTATGGAGCGAGGCAGAGAGTTCCACAAGATGGGAGCCAGTCTGGAGAAGTCCTGTAAACGGGAGTGTGATGAGGTGACAAGAGAGGAGGAGAGTAGGTCATGAGCAGAGCGAAGGGGACGGGAGGGAGAGTATGTGGAGACAAGGTCTGAGATGTAGGGGGGAGCAGTGCAGTTGAGTGCTTTGTATGTCAGAGTGAGGGTTTTGTGTTTGATCCTAGAGGCAAGAGGAAGCCAGTGAAGGGATTGGCAGAGAGGCGCAGCAGATGAAGAGCGACGTGTAAGGAAGATGAGTCTGGCAGAGGCATTTATTATGGATTGTAAAGGAGCTAGGCGGCAGGTGGGGAGACCAGAGAGGACAGAGTTGCAGTAATCAAGGCGGGAAAGAATAAGAGAGTGGATTAAAATCTTAGTTGTGTCTTGTGTAAGGAAGTGTCTAATTTTAGAGATGTTTTTAAGGTGAAAGCGGCAGGCTTTAGCCAATGACTGAATGTGAGGAGTGAAGGAAAGATCTGAGTCGAATGTGACCCCGAGACATCAGGCGTGCGGGGTAGGGGTGATGATGGAGTTGTCGACAGTTATAGAGATATTGGGGGTGGAGATTTTGGAAGAAGGGGGGAAAATGAGGAGCTCAGTTTTGGAGAGATTTAGCTTGAGGTAGTGAGAGGACATCCAGGAAGAGATGTGAGAAAGACAGTTAGTGACACGGGTTAGCAAGGAAAGAGATAGTTCTGGTGCAGAGAAGTAGATTTGGGTGTCATCGGCATACAAATGATATTGGAAACCGTAGGACTTAATTAGGGAACCTAGTGATGATGTATAGATAGAGAAGAGAAGGGGACCGAGGACAGAGCCCTGCGGTACTCCGACAGAAAGTGGTGACGGGGCAGAGGAGGCCCCAGAGAAGGCTACACTGAAGGTACGGTTTGACAGGTAGGAAGAGAGCCACGAAAGGGCTGTGTCACAGATGCCGAAGGATTGGAGGGTTTGGAGCAGAAGAGGGTGGTCGACCGTGTCAAAGGCTGCGGACAGATCAAGGAGGATAAGCAGAGAGAAGTGGCCTTTTGATTTGGCTGTAAGTAGGTCGTTGGTGACCTTAACAATAGCTGTCTCTGTGGAGTGATAGGGACGAAATCCAGATTGCAGCGGGTCAAGAAGGGAGTTTAACGTAAGGAAATGGGATAGGCGTGCATATACTAGTTTTTCGAGAAGCTTTGAAGCAAGAGGGAGGAGGGAAATTGGGCGGTAGTTGGATGGGGAGGTAGGATCAAGGGAAGGTTTTTTGAGGATAGGTGTGACCAGCGCATGTTTCAATGATGAGGGAAATGTACCAGTGCTGAGGGAGAGGTTGAAAATGTGTGTTAGTATAGGGGTAAGGGTAGCAGAGAGAGAGGGGAGCAGCTGTGAGGGGATAGGGTCAAGGGGACAGGTAGTGAGGTGAGAGCGCAGTATAAGTGCTGAAACTTCATCCTCAGTAACAGGGGAGAATGAACTAAGTTTCAGGTTATGAGGGTTGTAGTTGGGTGAGAGTATTTGAGGAGGGGAGAGAATGGAATTGTGTTGAGAGCTGATTTCATTTCTGATGGAGTCAATTTTGTTAATGAAGTGACTGGCAAAGTCTTGGGCTGACAGAGAAGTTGTAATAGGAAGTGGGGGAGGGCGGAGGAGAGTATTGAAAGTGGAGAACAGACGTTTTGGGTTTGAAGAAAGATTAGAGATAAGGGTAGAGAAGTAGTGTTGCTTGTGGAAATTAAGGGCAGAGTAGTAGGAGTTCAAGATGAATTTGTAATGAAGAAAATCATCAGAACTCCGTGATTTTCTCCAATGCCGTTCAGCAGTACGGGAACATCTGCGTAGGTACCGTGTCAGAGGAGTATGCCAGGGCTGGGGATGAGTGTGTGATTTCCTAGCAGTGGTAAGAGGGGCGAGATTGTCAAGGACGGATATAAGGGTGGAATTATAGTGGCAGATAGATTGTTCAGGGCAGGAAAAGGAGGAGAAGGATGAGAGGAGTGGATGAAGGGAATTAGCAAGTTGTTGCTGATCTAAAGACCTAATGCTTCTGTGAAGTTTGGTGTGAGGAGTAGAAGGTGGGAGAGTTGTAGGAAGGGATGAAATGTTGCAGGTAAGGAGATGGTGGTCAGACAGAGGAAAAGGGGAGTTTGAGAAGTTTGAGAGAGTGCATCGATAGCTAAAGATCAGGTCAAGGGAGTGACCGTCTTTGTGAGTGGGAGAATCAGTCCATTGTGACAGACCGAAGGAGGAAGTGAGTTGCAGAAGTTGTTTAGCAGATGAGGCAGTGGGATTGTTAAGGGGGATGTTGAAGTCGCCAAGAATGAGGGCAGGGGTGTCAGAGGAAAGGAAGTAGGGTAGCCAGGCAGCCAAGTGATCTAGAAATTGAGTTGTGGAGCCAGGGGGTCGGTATATGACTGCTACACGTACAGAGAGAGGGGAGAATAAGCGAATCATGTGGGTTTCGAATGAGGGAAAAGTGAGGGATGAGATAGGGTGTATTTGTTGAAAGGTGCAACGAGAGGAAAGTAAAATACCTACACCACCTCCTTGTCTATTACCAGACCTAGGAGTGTGGCTGAAGTGTAGACCCCCATGTGACAGAGCAGCAGTGGATGCTGTGTCTAGGGGAGAGAGCCAGGTTTCTGTTAGGGCCAGAAGGTTGAGGGAGCGGGAGATGAAGAGGTCATGTATAGAAGTGAGTTTGTTGCAAACAGAGCGAGAGTTCCAGAGTGCACAGGTGAATGGGGTAGTGGCTTTAGATGCAAGAGGAATGTGAGAAAGGTGTGCAGAGTTTTGTTTTCTGAGTCTATGGGATGGTACACATGGATGTGCATGGCTTGTCAGTGGTTGGGGACCGGGATTAGGGGAGATGTCACCAGCAGTAAGTAGAAGCAAGAGGGAGAGTGACATGAGATGAGATACAGATTTGCAGTAGTGAGACTGCTTTTGAGATGGGGTGGAGGGGGTAGAGAGAGTGTTTAGGAATAGGTAAAGTTCATGAGTAGAAAAGTAAGGTGAGTTTAGGAGAGATGGGCTAATGAGCAGTGCAGGTGGAGATGGAGAAGGAGTAATTGAATAGTGTAGTTTGTTATAGAGACAAAGGGTAGCAAAAAGGAATATGAATATATTGAGCATTTTTACAGAATTGGGAACCAGTTAAAAACATAAGACACAGAATTACTGTAGCAATTGCATAAGGGAATGAAAGGTATATGAAACATAATATAATAAAAGTACTGTGTATTCTATGGGGTTAAGGGAATGGAAGGATGTGCTGATCAGTGTGTGCACCTGTCATTTCAGGAGAGTTAAAGTTGTGTGGGAGACTATCTATAAATGAGGAAGTGAACTTCGGGTGGGTGGGGTGAGGGGTAGGGTGGGAGGTGGGTGAATCAGTGAAGGGTATGGTCCCATGAATCAATGAAGGGTATGGTCACATGAATCAGTGAAGGGTATGGTCCCATGAATCAGTGAATGGTATGGTCACATGAACCAGTGAAGGGTATGGTCTTGAAAACAACCAAAATGGTTGGTACAGTCCGGGTCCAGGCTGCTATCTGTGAATGGATCGTAGGCCAAGATCCAGGAATCAGTTATCTGTAGAAGATGAAAAGAGAACAAAAGCGCCACATGGCCTAGTATTGTATGTACTTGGGTGATGATGTGTGAGCAAAGTTTCACTCACATTTGGGTGAGCACCCCCTCCTCTCATAGTTTCCAACATTTGAAAAAAATTCCAGGGACACTTTGCAGCCTGCATCAATTACCTGCATGAAAATTGTTACCTCACCCCCTGCCCTAAAGTTCCGCCCACTTTGCCAAACCCACATAATTAGCAGATATTATGCAGGGGGCACATGGGGGCCAGACATTCTGCAGGGGGCACATGGGGGCCAGACATTCTACAGGGGGCACATGGGGGCCAGACATTCTGCAGGAGGCACATGGGGGGCAGACATTCTGCAGGTGCAGGGGCCACATGGGGCCAGACATTCTGCAGGGGGCACATGGGGGCCAGACATTATGCAGGGTTAGCACTAAGGGGACAGACATTATACAGGGTTAGCACTAAGGGGCCAGACATAATGGAGGGTTAGCATTAATAGACCAGATATTATGCAGGGTTAGCACTAATGGACCAGATATTATGCAGGGTTAGCACTAAGGGGCAAGATATTATGCAGGGTTAGCACTAAGGGGCCAGACATTATGCAAGGTTAGAACTAAGGTGCCAGATATTATGCAGGGTTAGCACTAAGGGGCCAGATATTATGCAGGGTTAGCACTAATGGGCCAGATATTATGCAGGGTTAGCACTAATGAGCCAGATATTATGCAGGGTTAGCACTAAGGGGCAAGATATTATGCAGGGTTAGCACTAATGGGTCAGATATTATGCAGGGTTAGCACTAATGGGCCAGATATTATGCAGGGTTAGCACTAAGGGGCAAGATATTATGCAGGGTTAGCACTAATGGGCCAGATATTATGCAGGGTTAGCACTAAGGGGTAAGATATTATGCAGGGTTAGCACTAATGGGCCAGATATTATGCAGGGTTAGTACTAAGGGGCAAGATATTATGCAGGGTTAGCACTAAGGCACCAGATATTATGCAGGGTTAGCACTAATGGGCCAGATATTATGCAGGGTTAGCACTAAGGGGCAAGATATTATGCAGGGTTAGCACTAAGGCACCAGATATTATGCAGGGTTAGCACTAAGGGGCAAGATATTATGCAGGGTTAGACTAAGGCACCAGATATTATGCAGGGTTCGCACTAATGGGCCAGATATTATGCAAGGTTAGCACTAAGGCACCAGATATTATGCAGGGTTAGCACTAAGGGGCCAGATAGTATGCAGGGAGATAGTATGCTGGATGACACATGGGGGCTATATATTGCAGGGGGGAATGCTGATCTCAATGCTAAACAACTAGCAGCAATGCCTTCTCTAGTTAGCCTGTCTCACAGTGACTGAGACACAGGGGAGATGCTGCACTCTAGTGTGTGTCAGATCATTGTACACAGAGAAGGAGACACAGAGCAGACAAGTGAATGAAAGTTTTTTTTTTAATTAAAATAAAAAAAATTGATGACTGTGATGATTCACCTTGCTTGACTGTTTAACAGCAGCACATTGCAGCAGCCTCTGATGGTTCATTTATATTAAAATAAATAGCAGCCAGCTCGGGTTATTTCTAATGGGCTTTTTTCACCGGACTTTCAGTTGCAGAGAGGCACCAGACAAGGATGCCCTTTGTCGCCACTACTTTTTAACCTGGCATTGGAGCCTCTAGAACTGAAACTACGACAAATTTTCCCAGGAATAACGATAAGGGGGATCCCCCTACATCTGGCGTTATACGCTGATGATATGTTGCTCTTTGTGGACACACCATCTACGCAAATACCGCATATATTACACGCTATTACGGACTTTGGCACCTTCTCGGGTTACAGGATAAACATCTCCAAATCGGAGGTGCTATGGCTACATAGACACCAGAATGCGAAACACATCTACCCGTTTGTGGAGATGTCGGGAGGACTCACCTATTTGGGTATTAAACTACATTGAGACCCGTCTAAAATGTATGACCTAAACATATCTACCAAATGCTCGGAGTTGGTTTCCCAGCTGACAAATTGGGCTTACCTCCCTCTGGGTTTATCGGGCCGTATCAGCTTGATTAAAATGACGATTTTACCCAAGATCCTTTATTCTTTACTTATGTTGCCGTTTCTGATGACAAAAAGAGATCTAAAAACACTCTCTTGCGCAGTATCGCGATTCATATGGAGGGGTGGTAAACCTCTGATAGCAGCAGACAAACTACACCTCCCATTTCAGGGGGGAGGTTTGGGACTGCCAAACCTCAAGCTCTACAACTGGGCAGCATTGGCCAGACTGGTTACCGATTGGCAACTAAACACTAGACACTTTTGTGAAACGGTTTTGGAGGAAGCGGTTCTTGCGCCTTTGGCGCCAGCCTACCTTCCATACGCAAAACTATCGTTCCTGCCACCCGCGGTTACTAATAGTGTGTTATATCGTGACCCACTGAGAGCATGGCACTTGATTCACAAATTCTTGGGGGTGGTTAGTCCTCCCCCAAAATATATACCCATTGTTGGAAACACGGACTTTCCAGCGGGAAATGAACATGAACCATTTCTTATATGGGGAACCCTCTGTATCAGAGTGTTGGGGGATGTACTGGACCCCCTGCTTCATACTTTGCGTTCTTTTCAGGAGTTAAAGACTAAGTACCAGATCTCGAATCTGCATTTCTATGCATATCTTCAGTTGCGACATTATGTGACGTCCCTACAGGCGTCTAATGCTGGTTTCTGGGACAAATCGCCCTTTGCCATAGCTCAGACACTGTTTCATGTGGGAAGATTCTCCCTCTCGCAATTTTACACTCAACTAATAAGACAAACTGAGACGCTAATTCAAACCAATATGCTGACGAGATTAGTCACAGACATGCCCACAGCGGTGACAGTGCAAGACCTAAAAGACAGCCTGGACCTCACGAAACATGCTACACTCGCGATCACTTACAGGGAGGCACAGGTTAGACTATTACATAAAGATTATATCACGCCCAATAGATTATCAAAATGGAATAACCTGTGTCCCAATCAATGTATTAAATGTAGTAGTGTATCCCCATCTTTTCTACATTACATGTATGCATGCCCGATTATCAGACGTTTCTGGGGCCACTTACAATACTGTGTCAAAATCATGTTTGATATAGAGATAGAGTTCACCACAGCGGAGATTTACCTTTTTAAGTGGAGTGACACACATAAGCGACACCATCAGATACTAACATTGTGCATGTTGCTAGCGAGAAAGTGTATACTAACTAGATGGATTTCCAAACAACCTCCAACAATAGCACAGTTCAAACACCTTCTGATAAGACAGCTGTACATAGAGCAATATGATGTATGGCTAGATACACTACGCAGACTAAGGCCTTTCTGGAAAAAATGGTGCCCTCTCATAAATACATTCAACATGGACTTAAAGGACCAAATCATAAAAACGTTTTTACACTCTGAAATATTACCTTTGCTCAACATGGGTGAGGGCGGACACTCCCTACTAGAACGGGCAAAAACTCGTAATAATAATTAATATTGCTCAACTCCCCACAGAGGTTATGCTTTTTTAAACAATCTAGGCTGGTATACCTTTTTTTTTTTTTTTTTTCTTCCTCCCCCCTGCCTCTCTTCCCTCGTCCCCCCTCCCCAACGGGTTTCGCTGTTGAAAGGTTTCATTGATGTTTTGTTAATTACAGTGTTATTGTTGTTTAGTTAAAAGTTTAAAATTGAAACAGATATGGCAAGTTCTAATTATTGAAAAAAGACTTTATTGAGCTGTATCAATAATGACAGAGACTTTCACAAGAACACTGCTTCTCTCTTATCATCGGGATTAAAATAGACGGATCGCTCTTTCAGGTCATACTTACAGAAGCTCGGATCAAGACAAAGAATATGTTACCATATGTCAGGCTCACATCGCAGAATGTGTTTTTGTATTTACTTCTTTGCTGTATCTGTTTTTGCTAATAAAAAGAATTTTAAAAAATAAAAATAAATAGCAGCCAATGATTGTCCTTGCACCCTGGCTGTTTAACAGCAGCACGTTTAATTGCAGCACTGACTGTGACTGAGCAGCCTCTGATGGTTCAAAGTTATATCCAAAATTAGCAACAGTGATTTTCCTTGACCTTGCACCCTGGCTGGACCCACCTGCATTTCACCTCTGGCTCCGCTGTCATCCACTGATCTGGCTCAGCCTCTGCAGAGTTAGGTGACTTGGTGAGTGCAGTGTGTCCTGCTGCTGGCGCCGCGTGTGTGAAGGCTGTGGTGCTCAGAATGAGCGGCAACGGGGGGTAACGTGATGGTGACGTCGCATACTGACGTCACTGCCTGCCCTGACTGTGCGATTGCGGTGAGATAGATCAGATCTCTCAGAATTATAAGGAGGAGACTGAGTCAGTGACACACATGATTGATACACATGATTTCTCTAGCTAAGGCGCTGCAGCCTGCTACTGCTACTTGCCGAGACAGCCCGGGACATTTAAATGGCCGGGACTGTCCTGGCAAAAACGGGACTGTTGGCAACTATGCCCTCTGTGAGTGAAACTTTGTTCGCACATCATCACACAAGTACATGCAATACTAGGCCATGTGGCGCTTCTGTTCTCTTTTCAAATTTTTGTATTTGTTTTTTCTCATTAAAACCATCACTTGGGATGCCCATTTTAATGAGCTGAGTCTCCAAGTTAAGCAGACCTGCTAATGTTATTTATGTTAGGTATTAAATAAACACAGGCAGCTATTTCACATACAAAATCTCTCTCTCCCTCATACCCCACACAATAGATTAATCAGTGCTATTGTGTCCTGTTTATAGCTTTTCTACAGAGAAAATGTTTGTTACTCTTATTTTCTGTGTAGCTGGGGATAGAACAGGCAAAGTAGCTGTATCAAAAAACAAATACAGGTAAAGAACTGCTTGCAAACAATTAAAGAGCCATTAAATTTAGTAGAATTGTATAATGAACAAGTGCATAACTATTAAACAATGCAATAACAATCAAAATATTATATAAGCAGTAGATTTTTTTTCTGCCAAATTTCTAAATTTTCTTCAATGTACCAGCTGCATGTATCATGTGACAGTCATCAGCCAATCGCAGACTCCTCTACGTATACCCTGTGAACTTGTGCTCAGTAGGAGCTGTTGCCTCAAAACGTGTCAATATTAAAAATGTACAATTTGATAATGAAAGTCAGTTGTCTGCATGCCCTGTCTGAATCATGAAAGCTTAGCCTTGAGTTTAGTGTCCCTTTAAATACGTACAGCAGGCAAAATGAATCATTGGGGACATATTAAAGGGGAGATTTTAAAGCACAATGTCCCTTTTAAGGGACCATTAAACATATAAAATCTCATAATCAACAAGTGCATAATAAAAAGACAATGCAATATAATAAATGGCTTTGAAGTGAACAGTAGATTTGCTGCCCCCCCCTTTATCATGTGACAGCCATTGACCAATCACAGACTCATATGTATAAACTAGGGATGTGCATTCAGAGTATTCAAGCTGATCATAATTCCAAAGATGACGGCCGCAAGCCCATTCTGCAATTTTCAGAGACAAATTTATTCTTGTGAAAGTGCAAAAAACTAAGATCTGGTTTTGCATAGATCCTATTAAGTTGCACTTTCACAAGAATAAATTCACTGAATACTCAGAATGCACATCCCTAGTATACACTATGAACTCTCATGCTCAGTAGTAGCTGGTGCCTCAGAAACTGTGCATATAAAAATTATGTGTACATATAAAAAGAGTGTGTGCATATAAATAGTGTGTGCATATAAAAAGTGTGTGCATATAAATAGTGTGTGCATATAAATAGTGTGTGCATATAAAAAGAGTGTGCATATAAAAGTAGTGTGTGCATATAAAAAGAGTGTGTGCATATAAAAAGTGTGTGCATATAAATAGTGTGTGCATATAAATAGTGTGTGCATATAAAAAGTGTGTGCATATAAATAGTGTGTGCATATAAAAAGAGTGTGTGCATATAAAAAGAGTGTGTGCATATAAATAGTGTGTGCATATAAAAAGAGTGTGTGCATATAAATAGTGTGTGCATATAAATAGTGTGTGCATATAAAAAGAGGGTGTGCATATAAAAGTAGTGTGTGCATATAAAAAGAGTGTGTGCATATAAATAGTGTGTGCATATAAAAAGAGTGTGTGCATATAAATAGTGTGTGCATATAAAAAGAGTGTGTGCATATAAAAGTAGTGTGTGCATATAAAAAGAGGGTGTGCATATAAAAGTAGTGTGTGCATATAAAAAGAGGGTGTGCATATAAAAAGAGTGTGTGCATATAAAAAGTGTGTGCATATAAATAGTGTGTGCATATTGTACCTAGTTAAAATAAATTGAAAGTTGCCTGTAAAATAAAAATAAATCCTAAGATAGCTACAATATAATTATTATTTATATTGTAGCTATATTAGGGTTTATTTTACAGGTAAGTATTTAGTTTTAAATAGGATTCATTTAGTTAATAAGAGAAATATTATTTAGATTTATTTAATTAATATTTAAGTTAGGGGGGTGTTAGGGTTAGTGTTAGACTTAGGTTTAGGGGTTAATAATTTTATTACAGTGGCGGCGGTGTAGTGGGGGGCAGGATAGGGGTTAATAAATTTATTATAGGTGGCGACGGTGTAGGGGGGGCAGGATAGGGGTTAATAAATTTAATATAGGTTGCGGCGGGTTCAGGGAGCGGCGATTTAGGGGTTAAACTATTTATTTAGTTGCTGCGAGGTGCGGGATCGGCAGGATAGGGGTTAATAACTTTATTATAGAGGGCGGCGGTATAGGGGGGGCAGGATAGGGGTTACTAGGTATAATGTAGGTGGCGGTGGGCTCCGGGAGCGGCGGTTTAGGGGTTAAGACATTTATTATAGTTGCGGTGGGCTCCGGGAGCGGCGGTTTAGGGGTTAATATGTATAGAGTAGCTTGCGGTGGGCTCCGGGGAGCGGCGGTTTAGGGGTTAAACACTTTATTTAGTTGCGGCGGTGTAGGGGGGACAGATTAGGGGTGTTTAGACTCGGGGGTACATGTTAGGGTGTTAGGTGTAGACAGCTCCCATAGGAATCAATGGGATGTCTGTCAGCAGAGAACTTGTACTTTCGCTATGGTCAGACTCCCATTGATTCCTATGGGATCCGCAGCCTCCAGGGTGGCGGTTTGAAAACCAGGTACGCTGGGCCGGAAAAGTGCCGAGCGTACCTGCTAGTTTTTTGATAACTAGCAAAAGTAGTCAGATTGTGCCGCACTTGTGTGTGGAACATCTGTAGTGACGTAAGAATCGATCTGTGTCGGACTGAGTCCGGCGGATCGAAGTTTACGTCACAAAATTCTACTTTTGCCGGGATCTAGCCTTTGATAACTAAGGCGAATCAGCCTCGCCACAAATACGCTACGGAATTCCAGCGTATTTGAGGTTGACGGCTTGATAACTAGGCCCCATAGGGTGTGTGGTATAAAAAGAGTATGCACATATTAAAAGAGTGTGCGTATATAAAAAGAGTATGCACATATATAAATAGAGCAAGCGCATATAAAAAAGTGTGTGGTATAAAAAGAGTACGTGCATAAAAAAGAGTGTGCACATATAAATAGAGTGTGTGCATATAAATAGAGTGTGTGCATATAAAAAGAGTGTGCGCATATAAAAAGAGTGTGTGTATATAAATAGTGTGTGCATATAAAAAGAGTGTGTGCATATAAATAGTGTGTGCATATAAATAGTGTGTGCATATAAAAAGAGTGTGTGTATATAAATAGTGTGTGCATATAAAAAGAGTGTGTGCATATAAATAGTGTGTGCATATAAAAAGAGTGTGCATATAAATAGAGTGTGTATATAAATAGAGTGTGCGCATATAAAAAGAGTATGCGCATATGAAAAGAGTATGCGCATATGAAAAGAGTGTGTGCATATAAAAAGAGTGTGTGGTATAAAAAGAGTATGCACATATAAAAAGAGTGTGCACATATAAAAAGAGTGTGTGCATATAAATAGTGTGTGCATATAAAAAGAGTGTGTGTATATAAAAAGAGTGTGCGCATATAAAAAGAGTATGTGCATATAAATAGTGTGTGCATATAAATAGTGTGTGCATATAAAAAGAGTGTGCGCATATAAAAAGAGTATGTGCATATAAAAAGTGTGTGCATATAAATAGTGTGTGCATATAAAAAGAGTGTGCGCATATAAAAAGAGTATGTGCATATAAATAGTGTGTGCATATAAATAGTATGTGCATATAAATAGTGTGTGCATATAAAAAGAGTGTGTGTATATAAAAAGAGTGTGCGCATATAAAAAGAGTATGTGCATATAAAAAGAGTATGTGCATATAAATAGTGTGTGCATATAAAAAGAGTGTGCGCATATAAAAAGAGTATGTGCATATAAAAAGTGTGTGCATATAAATAGTGTGTGCATATAAAAAGAGTGTGCGCATATAAAAAGAGTATGTGCATATAAATAGTGTGTGTATATAAATAGTGTGCGCATATAAAAAGAGTGTGTGCATATAAAAAGAGTGTGTATATAAATAGTGTGTATATATAAATAGTGTGTGTATATAAATAGTGTGTGCATATAAAAAGAGTATGTGCATATAAATAGTATGTGCATATAAAAAGAATTTGTGCATATAAAAAGAGTGTGTGCATATAAATAGAGTGTGTGCACTATGAACTGTCATGCTCAGTAGCTTGTGCCTCAGAAACTGTGCATATTAAAAGAGTGTGCAAATAAAAAGAGGGTGTGCATATAAAAAGTGTGCATATATAAAAAGAGTGTGCATATAAAAAGAGGGTGTGCATATAAAGAGTGTGCATATAAAAAGAGTGTGCATATAAAAAGAGTGTGCATATAAAAAGAGGGTGTGCATATAAAGAGTGTGCATATAAAAAGAGTGTGCGCATATAAAAAAGAGTGTGCGCATATAAATAGAGTGTGTGCATATAATAAGAGTGTACGCATATAAAAATAGTGTGTGCATCTAAATAGAGTGTGGGCGAGATTACATATGCGGCGTAAGTTTCAGTGCAACTGCTGAAACCCAAGTTTCAGTGCAACTGCTGAAACACACCATCTACGCAAATACCGCATATATTACACGCTATTACGGACTTTGGCACCTTCTCGGGTTACAGGATAAACATCTCCAAATCGGAGGTGCTATGGCTACATAGACACCAGAATGCGAAACACATCTACCCGTTTGTGGAGATGTCGGGAGGACTCACCTATTTGGGTATTAAACTACATTGAGACCCGTCTAAAATGTATGACCTAAACATATCTACCAAATGCTCGGAGTTGGTTTCCCAGCTGACAAATTGGGCTTACCTCCCTCTGGGTTTATCGGGCCGTATCAGCTTGATTAAAATGACGATTTTACCCAAGATCCTTTATTCTTTACTTATGTTGCCGTTTCTGATGACAAAAAGAGATCTAAAAACACTCTCTCGCGCAGTATCGCGATTCATATGGAGGGGTGGTAAACCTCTGATAGCAGCAGACAAACTACACCTCCCATTTCAGGGGGGAGGTTTGGGACTGCCAAACCTCAAGCTCTACAACTGGGCAGCATTGGCCAGACTGGTTACCGATTGGCAACTAAACACTAGACACTTTTGTGAAACGGTTTTGGAGGAAGCGGTTCTTGCGCCTTTGGCGCCAGCCTACCTTCCATACGCAAAACTATCGTTCCTGCCACCCGCGGTTACTAATAGTGTGTTATATCGTGACCCACTGAGAGTATGGCACTTGATTCACAAATTCTTGGGGGTGGTTAGTCCTCCCCCAAAATATATACCCATTGTTGGAAACACGGACTTTCCAGCGGGAAATGAACATGAACCATTTCTTATATGGGGAACCCTCTGTATCAGAGTGTTGGGGATGTACTGGACCCCCTGCTTCATACTTTGCGTTCTTTTCAGGAGTTAAAGACTAAGTACCAGATCTCGAATCTGCATTTCTATGCATATCTTCAGTTGCGACATTATGTAACGTCCCTACAGGCGTCTAATGCTGGTTTCTGGGACAAATCGCCCTTTGCCATAGCTCAGACACTGTTTCATGTGGGAAGATTCTCCCTCTCGCAATTTTACACTCAACTAATAAGACAAACTGAGACGCTAATTCAAACCAATATGCTGACGAGATTAGTCACAGACATGCCCACAGCGGTGACAGTGCAAGACCTAAAAGACAGCCTGGACCTCACGAAACATGCTACACTCGCGATCACTTACAGGGAGGCACAGGTTAGACTATTACATAAAGATTATATCACGCCCAATAGATTATCAAAATGGAATAACCTGTGTCCCAATCAATGTATTAAATGTAGTAGTGTATCCCCATCTTTTCTACATTACATGTATGCATGCCCGATTATCAGACGTTTCTGGGGCCACTTACAATACTGTGTCAAAATCATGTTTGATATAGAGATAGAGTTCACCACAGCGGAGATTTACCTTTTTAAGTGGAGTGACACACATAAGCGACACCATCAGATACTAACATTGTGCATGTTGCTAGCGAGAAAGTGTATACTAACTAGATGGATTTCCAAACAACCTCCAACAATAGCACAGTTCAAACACCTTCTGATAAGACAGCTGTACATAGAGCAATATGATGTATGGCTAGATACACTACGCAGACTAAGGCCTTTCTGGAAAAAATGGTGCCCTCTCATAAATACATTCAACATGGACTTAAAGGACCAAATCATAAAAACGTTTTTACACTCTGAAATATTACCTTTGCTCAACATGGGTGAGGGCGGACACTCCCTACTAGAACGGGCAGAAACTCGTAATAATAATTAATATTGCTCAACTCCCCACAGAGGTTATGCTTTTTTAAACAATCTAGGCCGGTATACCTTTTTTTTTTTTTTTTTTCTTCCTCCCCCCTGCCTCTCTTCCCTCGTCCCCCCTCCCCAACGGGTTTCGCTGTTGAAAGGTTTCATTGATGTTTTGTTAATTACAGTGTTATTGTTGTTTAGTTAAAAGTTTAAAATTGAAACAGATATGGCAAGTTCTAATTATTGAAAAAAGACTTTATTGAGCTGTATCAATAATGACAGAGACTTTCACAAGAACACTGCTTCTCTCTTATCATCGGGATTAAAATAGACGGATCGCTCTTTCAGGTCATACTTACAGAAGCTCGGATCAAGACAAAGAATATGTTACCATATGTCAGGCTCACATCGCAGAATGTGTTTTTGTATTTACTTCTTTGCTGTATCTGTTTTTGCTAATAAAAAGAATTTTAAAAAATAAAAATAAATAGCAGCCAATGATTGTCCTTGCACCCTGGCTGTTTAACAGCAGCACGTTTAATTGCAGCACTGACTGTGACTGAGCAGCCTCTGATGGTTCAAAGTTATATCCAAAATTAGCAGCAGTGATTTTCCTTGACCTTGCACCCTGGCTGGACCCACCTGCATTTCACCTCTGGCTCCGCTGTCATCCACTGATCTGGCTCAGCCTCTGCAGAGTTAGGTGACTTGGTGAGTGCAGTGTGTCCTGCTGCTGGCGCCGCGTGTGTGAAGGCTGTGGTGCTCAGAATGAGCGGCAACGGGGGGTAACGTGATGGTGACGTCGCATACTGACGTCACTGCTTGCCCTGACTGTGCGATTGCGATGAGATAGATCAGATCTCTCAGAATTATAAGGAGGAGACTGAGTCAGTGACACACATGATTGATACACATGATTTCTCTAGCTAAGGCGCTGCAGCCTGCTACTGCTACTTGCCGAGACAGCCCGGGACATTTAAATGGCCGGGACTGTCCTGGCAAAAACGGGACTGTTGGCAACTATGCCCTCTGTGAGTGAAACTTTGTTCGCACATCATCACACAAGTACATGCAATACTAGGCCATGTGGCGCTTCTGTTCTCTTTTCAAATTTTTGTATTTGTTTTTTCTCATTAAAACCATCACTTGGGATGCCCATTTTAATGGGCTGAGTCTCCAAGTTAAGCAGACCTGCTAATGTTATTTATGTTAGGTATTAAATAAACACAAGCAGCTATTTCACATACAAAATCTCTCTCTCCCTCATACCCCACACAATAGATTAATCAGTGCTATTGTGTCCTGTTTATAGCTTTTCTACAGAGAAAATGTTTGTTACTCTTATTTTCTGTGTAGCTGGGGATAGAACAGGCAAAGTAGCTGTATCAAAAAACAAATACAGGTAAAGAACTGCTTGCAAACAATTAAAGGGCCATTAAATTTAGTAGAATTGTATAATGAACAAGTGCATAACTATTAAACAATGCAATAACAATCAAAATATTATATAAGCAGTAGATTTTTTTTCTGCCAAATTTCTAAATTTTCTTCAATGTACCAGCTGCATGTATCATGTGACAGTCATCAGCCAATCGCAGACTCCTCTACGTATACCCTGTGAACTTGTGCTCAGTAGGAGCTGTTGCCTCAAAACGTGTCAATATTAAAAATTTACAATTTGATAATGAAAGTCAGTTGTCTGCATGCCCTGTCTGAATCATGAAAGCTTAGCCTTGAGTTTAGTGTCCCTTTAAATACGCACAGCAGGCAAAATGAATCATTGGGGACATATTAAAGGGGAGATTTTAAAGCACAATGTCCCTTTTAAGGGACCATTAAACATATAAAATCTCATAATCAACAAGTGCATAATAAAAAGACAATGCAATATAATAAATGGCTTTGAAGTGAACAGTAGATTTGCTGCCCCCCCCTTTATCATGTGACAGCCATTGACCAATCACAGACTCATATGTATAAACTAGGGATGTGCATTCAGAGTATTCAAGCTGATCATAATGCCAAAGATGACGGCCGCAAGCCCATTCTGCAATTTTCAGAGACAAATTTATTCTTGTGAAAGTGCAAAAAACTAAGATCTGGTTTTGCATAGATCCTATTAAGTTGCACTTTCACAAGAATAAATTCACTGAATACTCAGAATGCACATCCCTAGTATACACTATGAACTCTCATGCTCAGTAGTAGCTGGTGCCTCAGAAACTGTGCATATAAAAATTATGTGTACATATAAAAAGAGTGTGTGCATATAAATAGTGTGTGCATATAAAAAGAGTGTGTGCATATAAAAAGAGTGTGTGCATATAAATAGTGTGTGCATATAAAAAGAGTGTGTGCATATAAAAAGAGTGTGTGCATATAAATAGTGTGTGCATATAAAAAGAGTGTGTGCATATAAATAGTGTGTGCATATAAATAGTGTGTGCATATAAATAGTGTGTGCATATAAAAAGAGGGTGTGCATATAAAAGTAGTGTGTGCATATAAAAAGAGTGTGTGCATATAAATAGTGTGTGCATATAAAAAGAGTGTGTGCATATAAATAGTGTGTGCATATAAAAAGAGTGTGTGCATATAAAAGTAGTGTGTGCATATAAAAAGAGGGTGTGCATATAAAAGTAGTGTGTGCATATAAAAAGAGGGTGTGCATATAAAAAGTGTGTGCATATAAATAGTGTGTGCATATTGTACCTAGTTAAAATAAATTGAAAGTTACCTGTAAAATAAAAATAAATCCTAAGATAGCTACAATATAATTATTATTTATATTGTAGCTATATTAGGGTTTATTTTACAGGTAAGTATTTAGTTTTAAATAGGATTCATTTAGTTAATAAGAGAAATATTATTTAGATTTATGTAATTAATATTTAAGTTAGGGGGGTGTTAGGGTTAGTGTTAGACTTAGGTTTAGGGGTTAATAATTTTATTACAGTGGCGGCGGTGTAGTGGGGGGCAGGATAGGGGTTAATAAATTTATTATAGGTGGCGACGGTGTAGGGGGGGCAGGATAGGGGTTAATAAATTTAATATAGGTTGCGGCGGGTTCAGGGAGCGGCGATTTAGGGGTTAAACTATTTATTTAGTTGCTGCGAGGTGCGGGATCGGCAGGATAGGGGTTAATAACTTTATTATAGAGGGCGGCGGTATAGGGGGGGCAGGATAGGGGTTACTAGGTATAATGTAGGTGGCGGTGGGCTCCGGGAGCGGCGGTTTAGGGGTTAAGACATTTATTATAGTTGCGGTGGGCTCCGGGAGCGGCGGTTTAGGGGTTAATATGTATAGAGTAGCTTGCGGTGGGCTCCGGGAGCGGCGGTTTAGGGGTTAAACACTTTATTTAGTTGCGGCGGTGTAGGGGGGACAGATTAGGGGTGTTTAGACTCGGGGTACATGTTAGGGTGTTAGGTGTAGACAGCTCCCATAGGAATCAATGGGATGTCTGTCAGCAGAGAACTTGTACTTTCGCTATGGTCAGACTCCCATTAATTCCTATGGGATCCGCAGCCTCCAGGGTGGCGGTTTGAAAACCAGGTACGCTGGGCCGGAAAAGTGCCGAGCGTACCTGCTAGTTTTTTGATAACTAGCAAAAGTAGTCAGATTGTGCCGCACTTGTGTGTGGAACATCTGTAGTGACGTAAGAATCGATCTGTGTCGGACTGAGTCCGGCGGATCGAAGTTTACGTCACAAAATTCTACTTTTGCCGGGATCTAGCCTTTGATAACTAAGGCGAATCAGCCTCGCCACAAATACGCTACGGAATTCCAGCGTATTTGAGGTTGACGGCTTGATAACTAGGCCCCATAGGGTGTGTGGTATAAAAAGAGTATGCACATATTAAAAGAGTGTGCGTATATAAAAAGAGTATGCACATATATAAATAGAGCAAGCGCATATAAAAAAGTGTGTGGTATAAAAAGAGTACGTGCATAAAAAAGAGTGTGCACATATAAATAGAGTGTGTGCATATAAATAGAGTGTGTGCATATAAAAAGAGTGTGCGCATATAAAAAGAGTGTGTGTATATAAATAGTGTGTGCATATAAAAAGAGTGTGTGCATATAAATAGTGTGTGCATATAAATAGTGTGTGCATATAAAAAGAGTGTGTGTATATAAATAGTGTGTGCATATAAAAAGAGTGTGTGCATATAAATAGTGTGTGCATATAAAAAGAGTGTGCATATAAATAGAGTGTGTATATAAATAGAGTGTGCGCATATAAAAAGAGTATGCGCATATGAAAAGAGTATGCGCATATGAAAAGAGTGTGTGCATATAAAAAGAGTGTGTGGTATAAAAAGAGTATGCACATATAAAAAGAGTGTGCACATATAAAAAGAGTGTGTGCATATAAATAGTGTGTGCATATAAAAAGAGTGTGTGTATATAAAAAGAGGGTGTGCATATAAAAAGAGTGTGCGCATATAAAAAGAGTATGTGCATATAAATAGTGTGTGCATATAAATAGTGTGTGCATATAAAAAGAGTGTGCGCATATAAAAAGAGTATGTGCATATAAAAAGTGTGTGCATATAAATAGTGTGTGCATATAAAAAGAGTGTGCGCATATAAAAAGAGTATGTGCATATAAATAGTGTGTGCATATAAATAGTATGTGCATATAAATAGTGTGTGCATATAAAAAGAGTGTGTGTATATAAAAAGAGTGTGCGCATATAAAAAGAGTATGTGCATATAAATAGTGTGTGCATATAAAAAGAGTGTGCGCATATAAAAAGAGTATGTGCATATAAAAAGTGTGTGCATATAAATAGTGTGTGCATATAAAAAGAGTGTGCGCATATAAAAAGAGTATGTGCATATAAATAGTGTGTGCATATAAATAGTGTGTGCATATAAAAAGAGTGTGTGCATATAAAAAGAGTGTGTATATAAATAGTGTGTATATATAAATAGTGTGTGTATATAAATAGTGTGTGCATATAAAAAGAGTATGTGCATATAAATAGTATGTGCATATAAAAAGAATGTGTGCATATAAAAAGAGTGTGTGCATATAAATAGAGTGTGTGCCCTATGAACTGTCATGCTCAGTAGCTTGTGCCTCAGAAACTGTGCATATTAAAAGAGTGTGCAAATAAAAAGAGGGTGTGCATATAAAAAGTGTGCATATATAAAAAGAGTGTGCATATAAAAAGAGGGTGTGCATATAAAGAGTGTGCATATAAAAAGAGTGTGTGCATATATAAAAAGTGTGCATATAAAAAGAGGGTGTGCATATAAAGAGTGTGCATATAAAAAGAGTGTGCGCATATAAAAAAGAGTGTGCGCATATAAATAGAGTGTGTGCATATAATAAGAGTGTACGCATATAAAAATAGTGTGTGCATCTAAATAGAGTGTGGGCGAGATTACATATGCGGCGTAAGTTTCAGTGCAACTGCTGAAACCCAAGTCGCCCGTAAATTCACCTTACACATTGGGTGAATCAAATAAACGGCGTCGGCAGATGCTATACTGCTGTAGTCTAACAAACTGGCGATGTTCAGAAATGGGCACAAATACACATTTCTGACTTCGCCATTGACTTACGCCAGTATGGCATCTTGCGGCATGTAAGTTAAAAAAAAAAGTTTAAATCACACGTAAAAATCTTATCCGGCTAAAAAAAATTAAACCAACATGTCAAAACCCCTCCAATCCGCCATCCCCCCACATTGCAATTACTAATAAAAGTTATTAACCCCTAATCCGCCATCCCCCCACATTGCAATTACTAATAAAAGTTATTAACCCCTAATCCACCATCCCCCACATTGCAAAGTATCTAATTGACCTATTAACACCTAAACCGGCAACCCCCACAACGCAAATAACTAATTAACCTATAAGCCTCTAAACCCCCAACCCCCACATCACAATCTACCTAATTACACTATTAACACCTAATCAGCCAACCCCCCACAACTCAATCTTCCTAATTACACTATTAACCCCAAATCCGCCATCCCCCACATCGCACTATACCTAATTACACAATTAACCCCTAATCAGCCAACCCCCCACAACACAAAGTATTAATCTAATAACTAAGCCCCCTAACCTAACCCTAATTAAATTACAATTACATAATATAACAAAATACTATCTACATTAAAAATTATATTAAAAACAAAACAAAACATAAATTACTTTAAAAAATAAAATTACAAAAAAAGCCAAGATTACAAAAAAAAATAAAAAATCACAGAATATAACAAACAAAATTATCCAAAATAAAAAAAGTTATTCCTAATCTAATACCCCCTTAAAAACAAAAAAGCCACCCCAAAATAAAAAAAAACCCTAATCTAACAATAAACTACCAATAGTAGGTCATTGCCCTAAATTTAACAGCTCCTTTTCCCTGAAAAAACAAACAAAGTACCCCCTAAAATTACAACCCCTCACCCACCCAACCCCCTGAAATAAAAAGAACCTTACTAAAAAAAAACGGATCTACCCATTGCCCCTAAAGGGGCATTTGTATGGGCATTGCCCTTAAAAGGGCAATCAACTCTTTTGCGCCCATAAAAATAAAAAAAGCCCTAATCTAAAAACAAACCCCCCCCCAAAAAACCCCCAAAAATAGGTACTCACCATCTTCTTCGACGCGGCGAAAGATCTTCATTCAGGACCAGGTGACTCCATATTTATCCATCGCAGGCCCTTCTTGCCAGAGGAGTGGAGCTGTCGTCGGATGCATGGAGCGGTCTTCGGCGATGGCGGTTTTCAGCGACATGGAGGTCCTTTTCATGTGATCATCCACCGCACACTGAAGATTGAATGCAAGGTACCCCTTTTACATTGGGGTACCCGTGCATTCCTATTGACTGAAAATTTTAAATCAGCTAATAGGATGTAAGCAGCTCTCATCCAATATAAAGGGGTAACTTGCATTCAATCTTCAGTGTGCGGCGGACGATTGCATGAAGAGGACCTTCATGTCTGACCAGCCTCCGCGCCACCAGGATGAAGATGGAAGATGGTGCCTCCCTGGAGGAAGACCTTAGCCTCCTGGATGAAGACTTTTCTCTGCCTGGAAGAAGATTGATGGCCGGACTTCAGGAATGGTGAGTATATATATTTTTTTTTTATAAATAATTTTTATTAATTTTCCAATCATAAGTAGACAAGTACAATAGGCATATTTCAAAAGTATAACATAGTACAGTTAATACAATTTAATGACATTGGTTGTTCCTTTGGGAGTAAATCCTCCCTTTCTGGTTTTATAATAGTGTCGATTTTCAACAGTTCTAATGACCAATTCCTGGTTAGGGAGTTCAGCTGAGGCCTCGCCTCAGGGGAGATACAATAAGTTCTTGTGGAATGAAGGAATTAGGTTAACATCATACTCATAACTGGAATGAATAATTTTACAAACTTAATAACATTAATAACAACCACTGGAAATACATATGCTATATTGTGATATACTGGAGCCTATATTCATTTGTTTTATTGCGAGGTCAGGATCGCCTTTCTTGCACTAGATAGTAGGCTTGTTTTAAGATGGCGACAAACCCCTTACTAATCTACATTTTTCTCCTTTTTTATACATCAGGGCGGGCGTTCTAGTATTTTTAAGAGTGTCTCCCAATAAAATTTAACATCTAAAAATATATTTAATTGGTTGCGCTTATAATACCCATATTGTTCCATGGGGATAGTGTCTGACACCCTTGATAGCCATTGTTGGGTTGTTGGAATTATTGCTGACTTCCAGTGTTTTGCAATCAATGATTTTGCGCTGTTTAGGCATAGCCTTATCAGTATGGTGCGTAGTTTGCATTGAAGTTCTGGGTTTTGATTTAATAATGCCAATTCGGGGGTGAGAGTGAAGTCCCCTCCCATTGTGATTCGTAATACCCTCTCTACCGATCTCCAAAAAGTGGAGCTTTTGGGGCACTGCCACCATATGTGGGCCATAGTTCCCACTTCTCCACATCCTCTCCAGCATAGCGCCGCAGAGGATGGATATATCTTATGCAATCTGTGTGGGGTTAAGTACCAGCGCATGAGAACCTTGAAATTCATTTCAATGATTCTTGTGGAGGTAGATGACTTACGTGTATTGTTATAAATTATCTTCCAATCTTTCTCCTCTAGGTGAATATTTAAATCTCGTTGCCAATGTGTCGTATATAGCGGAGGAGCGGGCTGTTTTGCATTTTCAAGGGCGTTTTTGGCCAGCGACAAAGTTCCTTTAAAGGGTATCGCCGACAGGCATAATTGCTCAAAAGGAGTGGAGGGTCTCACTAAGTCTTCTTTGAAGTGATTGCTATGAATGAAATGATGTAGCTGAGAGTGTTTCAGCCATGAAGTGAAAGCCCCTTTCAGTATAGTTGATAAATTATCTCTTGGCTTAAAGTGGATGTAAAGTCACTGATAGTAGACAATCCGAACTGCTGTATCTGTCAAAATTAGCATAAGTTTAAGTCATCGTTTTTTTTAAAAGTCTATATTTTATTGATGTATATACTTAGTTTGTCCGAATCGTCTTGCTCTCTCCCTCCGCCCGGCATTTTGGTCCGCGTTTATTACATTGATTGACACATCAATAATCTAATGATCGGTCTTACCCCGTGGCGTCCAGCCCCCTTTTCAAAACGTCACTATAACATTATGCGCATGCGTCCTTTGTATGCGCATGCGTAAACAAACTGTGGTATTTTGGAGCTCTGAGCGCACACGTTGTTAGCATGCGCATAAAAAGCTGAGAAGATTAGCACTCGGTACGCATGCGCTATCAAATTTCCAGTCAGGATCGCGAGTACACCAATGTTTAACAACGCATGCGCAATTTCGGCTGTAGAAAGTAAACGCATGCGCAAAATCGAAAGTTGATTTGAAACGCATGCGCACAAAACGGGAGATCGTGAACGCGCTTTGGTAATACGTCATAGAGCGGGTGGGACCCCTCTAGACGTTATGTGAAGGAAAGACAGGAAGTAATGGATGGGAGGAGCTCCAACTGAAAACGGAGCTAAGTTGAAAAATAAAATATAATGTTATATTGGGCATATTTTAATATAATAACAATGCGGTATAAATAAGATAGTTAATAAGAAGCGATATTTATAAGATGGAATAAGTGTAAAATTTACATCCACTTTAAGTGTACGGTTATCTAGTAGTGTGATTATTGGTACCGAGTCAGGAAGTTCCCATGTTAGCCTGGTGTTTCGTAGGGATTCATAAGGGTCAAATCGCCATGACTTCATTCCCACCTTACCCAATAAAGACACAGACACATATTTGGAGGTATAAGACCGTGAAGCAAGGTCGCGTTTATTAAAACCTAACCAGGCAAACTCTAAACGTATTAACTTGGGAAGCTTAAGGCTTATCTATGGGTGGCGGCATCTGAGGCTAAACTATATTCTAAGCCTATCCATAATTTAGTATATATATATATACAACCAGCGTAGTGAGGTCACCGGCCCGGATTGGTTGTTGCAATGCTCCTGCCGAGCATTGCCCTTCAGAGGCTGGCATCATCCCCAAGGGGTTTCTAGGTCAGCAGGCCCGCGGGGAGAGGCGTTACAAGCTGCGACTTGCAACATCATGCCCCTCCCATTAGCTCGACCACACCCTCGCGGAAACCATAAAAATTATTTGGCCGGGACCCCGCCACGCCAGCCGATAATTTCTACTCTTATGCTAGCAAATTGCTCCATACCCTTTAGGGTCATCATTTAGGCGTAAGACGCACAACAAACACCCATGATGTGAAGCCAAAAATTACCACTTTGGACTTAAGATCAGCTAGCCTGAGTAGGCATGCCCCTGTCAAAGTCCTAACAAAACCACCCTAATGGCAGCTGTTCACTCAGTGCCGCCCCCCTTTCCTGCAAAAAATATCAAACACGTTAACAACAAGGGAGGGATGGGCGGGGAAAAAACCTTTCTCCAGCAGTTGCAGACAAGAAAGAGGAAGTGTTCCAGCATCCATGCACTTTTATAACAGGTAAGAGTCCCCACCCCACATATTGCAACAATTGTTGCAAACTCACACACTGCACAGCTTTACATTTCAGTCAGGCAGCATAACCCTTAAGACGTTACATGCACAAATATGCCTTTCACTACCATAAGGGTCAAATCGCCATGACTTCATTCCCACCTTACCCAATAAAGACACAGACACATATTTGGAGGTATAAGACCGTGAAGCAAGGTCGCGTTTATTAAAACCTAACCAGGCAAACTCTAAACTTATTAACTTGGGAAGCTTAAGGCTTATCTATGGGTGGCGGCATCTGAGGCTAAACTATATTCTAAGCCTATCCATAATTTAGTATATATATATATACAACCAGCGTAGTGAGGTCACCGGCCCGGATTGGTTGTTGCAATGCTCCTGCCGAGCATTGCCCTTCAGAGGCTGGCATCATCCCCAAGGGGTTTCTAGGTCAGCAGGCCCGCGGGGAGAGGCGTTACAAGCTGCGACTTGCAACATCATGCCCCTCCCATTAGCTCGACCACACCCTTGCGGAAACCATAAAAATTATTTGGCCGGGACCCCGCCACAAGAGATACCACACCTGCCTCCCATAATGGAGCTCTTGCCGCCACACCTAGGGATAGCTAATTGACATGCCGCCTCAACGCGCCAGCTAGATTAGCCAAAAATAGCTCTAACCCTTCTTCAGTTAAATGAACCCCGTCCGGCCTGTACAGCCGCTTGCAGTCCCCCAAGATGTTATCATGCCTGATCACAAAGCCACCTTCCTCCACGATCAACCTCCCCACATCTCTGTTCAACTTCTTCCGGATACGGTAGGCTGAACGGTGCACTCTCACATGCCGCCACTGCAAGCGCGCTATCACATTTGACCAAGCCACTCGTACCCCCGGGAAACGCACTTTCAACCAACGTACATCTGATTGAATGATGTTCACCAACTCCAGCACAGGCAAACTCCCCACATCATTTCCACCCAGATGCAACACAATCAACGAAGGCCGTCCCCAACGAAGGAAGGCCTCCTCCAGACGACCTGGCAAATCACTCCACAACATTCCCCTTTTCCCCAGCCATCTAATGGAAACCGCATCTGGACGAAATCCCAGCTGCTGGCCGCCCGGGCGCCTCAAAGCGTGAATGGCCGCCCAGTGAACGTACGAGTGGCCGACTATCCACGCTCTACACGGAGGGGCTCTTACACCTAAAATCAACAAAAATTTTCATTACTAAGTCCCCGCCCATTTTTTAATACCCACCCCTCCCCTTTTTCACTATCTACACTTTACTCTGAAGGGGTCTAATGTATGTCCTATACCGTTTGGAACTCCACCTTCCCAGTTTCTTAATTTCCCACTCTGACGCCCCAGCCGCAGCCGCGCTGGTGGCTGCTCTAATGCGAAAGGAGTGGGGAGCGATGAGCCCAGGGTCCAAGCCGACCCTCTTAGCAGCTTCCTCCAACACCCTCCGAAACTGGAATCTGGACAGGTTAGACCCATCCGCGTGAATAAAAAACTGCCTTGAACTCCCTGGCCTGTTCGCCGAAAAATCAGAAGCAAGCCGGACGGGGCAACACCCCACAAAGTCCTGCTGCTGTATGGACAACCATACACCTTTCCTGTCTTGATCCGTCTTTGATCTAGGGATAAATAACAATAGCGCTTTCAAGTCAAACCTGACATGCTGCGCT
Source organism: Bombina bombina (assembly GCF_027579735.1). NCBI lineage: Eukaryota > Metazoa > Chordata > Amphibia > Anura > Bombinatoridae > Bombina > Bombina bombina. The sequence goes on from NC_069500.1 coordinate 1,389,073,620, forward strand.
TGGATACCACAACCTACCGCCGACCTGGTTGGACTAACTATCTCGCCTACTCTCAGGGCCCCAAAGAAAGCAACCGCAAACGCCGCCCTAAACAAAGCAACCTCATACTCATCCGCGCACACTTCCGGCAGCGCTGCCAATAAGGCCCCCAGCCGCTGAATTGTAATGGGCTCTCGCCGATCTGCCGACTTAGCCTCTATCCTGCCCCAGCCTTTCATTACCTGCCTAACCAGAAACGCATTCGTCCCATCCTGGATACCCTTCCTTGCATGGATCCTTTTCTACAGCCACTTTCCTTCAAACACACCATCCACTCAAGCAACAAAGCTGGCGATCCGGATTCCACCGGAACGCCCTTACCCTTGAGGAAAACTTCCCATTCGGCCCAGTACTTGCCGTAGGCCTTCCAGGTAGCAGGTGCCAGCGACGCCTGAACCATTGAAGTCAACACGTCCCCCCTTCCGCCACCTGCCAAAGAAAGGAAGGACAAGGAGTACCAACCTCTGCTGCCCTTGGTGCCAGCTTTCTGAATGCCTCCCATTGGCCTCGCGACAACGCATCCGCCAATACATTATCGACCCCAGGCACATGCCGCGCCGTAAAGTCAATGTTGTGCTGCAAGCACCGCAGCACCACCCACCGAAGGTAACGCACCACAATGCGTCCAGGCCACAGGCCACTCCCCGGCACTCCATGCGCCGTTGAAGTAAGCCCCATAACCCTTTGCCCCCGCCGCATCCGTGAACAGATGCAAAGCTTGGCTAGATGTCCTCACCTGCCTCCACAACAGGACCCCATTGAAATCTTTCAGGAACAATTCCCAGATTCTCAAGTCTTCCTTCATATCCGGAGACACCGCACATGACTTGCGGCTCCTGCTATCTCCTTTTAGAGGGCCCTCCAACCTCCTGTTGAATACTCTGCCCATCGGGATAACTTTGCATGCGAAATTGAGCAAACCCAGTAAAGACTGCAACTCCTTTATCGCTAGCCGGTCCGCCGCCGCGGCCAAAGAAACCGCGGCCAGCATTCGCACCACCTTATCGTTTGGCAACCTGCACTGCCTTTCTAAAGTATCGATCTCGATACCCAGAAACGTCAGGCAAGTGCAGGGCCCCTGGGTCTTGTCCTCTGCCAATGGGACCCCAAAATGCGCAAATAGGGTTCTCATCACCGACATGAGTCGCTCGCACTCGAGCGACCCAGCTCTACCTATCAGCAGAAAATCGTCCAAGTAATGGGCTATCAGCCCACCCCGCGCTTCTGAAAACACCGCCCAGTGCAAGAATGTGCTGAACATCTCGAAAAAGGCGCATGAGACCGAGCAACCCATTGGGAGACAACGATCCACATAGTAAGCACCCTCGAACCAGCACCCCATCAACCGAAAGGATGCCGGATGAATAGGCAACAAGCGGAAGGCCGACTCAATGTCAAGCTTTGCCAAGAGTGCCCCAACACCAGCCTGCTGCACCAAAACCATTGCTTGGTCAAACGACTGATAAAAAACTGAGCTCACTTCTGGGTTGATTGCGTCATTGACCGAATTACCTTTCGGGTATGACAAATGCTGAATCAACCGGAATTTCCCCGATTCCTTCTTCGGCACGACCCCCAGTGGGGAAACCACCAAACCCTCCATGGGTGGCTTCCGAAAGGGGCCCACCATGCGACCTAAACTCAGTTCTTTGCCCAGTTTATCCCTCACTACGTCAGGGTAGTCATACGCTGACTTGAGGTTCCGCTTCTGACGCGCCCCAACTACCGGACCTACCACTGGAATGAGGAAACCCTCCCGCAATCCGGCCAGGAGGAGATCCCCTGCCCTCCTGTCCGGGTACGCCCTGAGCCATGGCTCAAGGGCGGCCACCCTCAACGGCGTTGGTGCCCTTTGCCCCAGCAGCCCCTCTGCCGGCTCCGCGGCCCCCCGTCTCTTTCCGTCTAGCGCATTCGGTCCCTGGATGACCAGCTCCGCAGTATATGCAGGAGTGCCGAAAGGAGCAGTTCGCTCCCCGGTCACACTTCCCGTCGTTAAACCTCCAACACTCCCGCCCTTTCCGTTTGACTCCCCCCATCTGCCTGCCCCCCCCGGCCCTTGCGCCTGAAGGGGGGGAGGGAGAGCGCTCCGCACCCAGACGCTGCCATAAGTGCACATCCGTGGTGCCAAAGGTCAGCAAAGGGTTCCCTACCATCTTACGCCTATAATCCGCGTCATAAGACCGCCACACCCCGTCCTTATACGTCTTATGGACGAACTCGATAGTTTCCATGTATTTTAACACGTCAACCCGCAGCTCAGGCTTCGCCTCCACTAGGCAAGAAGCCAAAACTCTAAAACACGTGCGCCACTCGTCCATTGTCTCCGGTCTCTTGACCTTTTTTGGACCAAATCGAAAATGTGCACATATTTGCCATCTCTAATTTTTTTGATCGTCTTAGCTTTAAGGTGAGAATGCAATGAGTGCACGCTGCAGGGGTAGGCATCTCCCTGCAGCGCCACTTTCCTGTCTGCCACCGCCAAGCTCGCAGCCCCTGGCCCTACCTGCTGAACAGCACCCCCTGAGCCCCCCATCTGCGCTCCCCCACCCGGAGCTAGCCTCGACTCCTGTCTCTGTTGCCCAGCTACCAACCTGCGAAGATATTTCAATACCCGTTTTTGAGGTTTAGACACTGGCCCTAAGGAGTCGTCACTCTCAGAGCCAGTGTCACTAGATGACCCACCCGCACCCTCCCCCAGCACCCCACACAATGCAATCTCACCTGCTCCTGCCGCCGCCGAGGGAAAAGCCTCCTGGCCTGGACCGGTCCTCTGAGACACTTCTCGCCTAGCATCCTGGCAAACTGCCACCACAGCATCCCCGCTAACCTGCGGAAACAAAACAGAATCGGGAGCACCAGGGATCAAGGAACGGGCACCACCCCCACCCACTACAGAACTACTTTGCAGGCCACCCACCTGGGCCCCGGCCCCCAACCGCCCTGTTCCACCAGCCCCTGTGCTTCCAACCACAGGCCCGTGTCCACCCGCCCTCCCTCTGCCCACAACTCCCACATGACCGGGATCCACCCCCCCAGCGCTGACCTGAACTGTATGTTGCTGCCCCCCCATCCCAGAAGGACCAGCGTGCGCCCCTTGGGCCAATATTGAGGCCAGCCTGAAAATTTCCCCCATCACATCCTGTCGTCCTCTCCCCAGAGGCTCATGCCCAACTTGCAACCCACCAACCACCTGGTTACTGCCCACAACAGGGCCACACTCCGGTCCAACACTTCCACTCACACTCGGCATTGCCATATCTGCCAGGCCCTCCCCGCCCTGGTGCCCCGCACCAACAAGTCCCCTAGTGCCAAAAACCCCAAGGCCCATGGACGTCCCAGCCCGCGGCTCGGGCCCGCTAATGCCAGCACCCATATGCCTACCATGCGCCCCCACAAGTGTCTCCAATTGCCAAGTGCCTGACCCCCCATGTCCTCTCACCGCCGCGGCCTGTCCGGTGCTGCCCCTCCCGGATCCCCGGGCTCCCGACTCACCTTCCGCGCCTCCATCCGTCGACCTGACTCCGCCGCGCCCGAAACCGGAAATGCCGTCGCACGCGCGGCGCCCGGAAGTGACGTCACTAGCGCGACTACCGGAAGTGACGTCACTCGCGCCTACCACCGACCGAAGGCCTCCACCGAGGGAAGAAGCCCTGCCCGCCGCTCCAGCCTGGACCACGCCGCCGACCGCCGGAACCCCCGCCGGACCACCGAGGACGATGCCAGACTGCTCCATACCCGCCGCGACGCCCGGACCTGCTCCCGCCGAAAGGGCCTGGATTAAGGCCACGACCGCCGCCCGTGCCGCCTCTGGGACAGGTAAGTTAGGTAAGTACCCGTCCCAAAGAGGGGCCGCAGACCCACCGGGGCCACCACTGATTGAGGGGGCACCCTGCAGGCCGTAGTCTCCGCCATCGGAGGCCACCGGGGTAGGGGGGGAACCCACTGGGCCACCAGGCGCGACCATGCGGTGTAGGCCCGAAGGCCCGCCGCCTAAAGTTAGGCCCTCCTGCTCGCCCTGCCACACGCGGCGTAGGCCCAAAGGCCTCCCGCTTGAAGTCGGGCCTTCACCCACGCCCTGCGCAACTAGGCGCTCTGGCCCGCTCACTGACCCACGGCCCTGCGCCACGCGCCCCTGATCCGGGCCTACCCGCCCCACACCAGGCCCCCCGCCCGACTCAAGCTGCCGGGCCCTAAACACCTCCGGGAGGCCGATCGAGCCAACCGGAGACCTTTCCACCCCACCGCCACCCCCTGAACCCAACCCCGAATCCTCCAAATCTTCCCCCTGGGACCCCGGGAAGAGGGAAGGGGAGGAAGACACTCCCGAGGGCTCCCCAGAGTCCCGGGAAGGGGTGAGGCCCACCCCCTGAGAAGGGCTAGGGCCTACTACCTCACTAACCAAACTGCCACCTCTCCCCCTCATAGATACTCGCCGTGTCACTGGCGAAGACTCCCTCATCCGCTTTGGAGGAACAGACTGACGCCTAGGCCGCACCATTTTGCCAGCAAAAACAGAAAAAACCTTTCTCCAGCAGTTGCAGACAAGAAAGAGGAAGTGTTCCAGCATCCATGCACTTTTATAACAGGTAAGAGTCCCCACCCCACATATTGCAACAATTGTTGCAAACTCACACACTGCACAGCTTTACATTTCAGTCAGGCAGCATAACCCTTAAGACGTTACATGCACAAATATGCCTTTCACTACCATAACCACCTGTAAGTTCCATATTTGGGGAAATTGTAGTGAGTGGTGACTGCGGTGAAGACAGCTTCGGGTATTTCTGAACTAATTGGTCCCAAGTTTCAAAAATATGCCTATAAAGGGGTGATGTGGAGCATAGAGGGGGTCTGAGATTCCTGGGAATCCAACATATTGAACCTGGTCTAGGTGCTCTTAATATCTGGGAATCCATGGACACCCAGGCTTTGGCTCCACTCTTACTGTGCCAATCTAAAATGTGTTGAAGTGTCACTGAGTGATAGTATGTTTCTAATTGAGGGACTCCCAACCCTCCCCCCCTCAAGGGGCGAAATAATGTGGCTGCATTTATACATGGTTTTTGTCTTCCCCAAATGAATGAGTTGATACTTCTCTGAAGCTGCTGGAGGTAGGGTCTAGGAAGCAATATAGGAATCGTTTCTAATATGTACAGTATCTTAGGCAGGATCAACATTTTTATGGCCTGGATTCTGCCCCACCACGATAGTGGTTTGTCGCGCCAAGTTTGCAGGGTATGGTGTATATGGGATTGTAAAGTTTTATAATTAGCATCAAATAATTGTGATGTCTTCGGTGTCAGTAGGACTCCCAAATATTTTAATTGTGAGTTTTTTACTTTATAGGGGCATAAATCCTTAATGGATTGGTATTCCCTTTGTGGAAGGGAAATGTTTAGGATCTCTGATTTCTGCCCATTGATCAAGAAGTTGGACAATCGACCAAAAGTTTCAAATTCCTTCATGAGAGCTGGAAGGGAACGGGTGGGGGACGTTAATGTAAGTAAGACATTGTCTGCAAACATTAATAATTTATAATGGTTAGGGCCTATATGTATCCCTGAAATATTTAGGTTAGCTCGGATGTGTGATGCTAAAGCCTCCATGAAGAGTACAAATAGGATTGGGGAGAGCGGGCACCCTTGTCTCATTCCATTCGTGATTTTAAAGTTATTGGATAATACACCATTAACCCTTACTCTCGCTGAGGGGCTTGAGTAGAGCTGGAAAATTCTATTTACCATGTTGCTTCTAAAACCAAAGTGCTGGAGGGTACATCTAAGGAAAGGCCAGGCCACCCTATCAAAGGCTTTTTCCGCATCAGTAGAGACCAGGAACATAGGGTTGTTGCGCAAGTTAGCGTAATCTATTATATGTAGGGTCCTGATTGTGTTGTCCCTGGTCTCCCTGAGCGGAACAAAGCCTGCTTGGTCTAAATGGACTATGTCTGGCAAAACGGTGTTAATTCTTTTTGCTAGGATTTTTGCGTATATTTTGATATCTCCATTTAATAGAGAAATCGGACGGTAACTGCTGGGATCTGTCATGGGTTTACCCTCTTTGTGAAGCACTGTAATATGAGCCTCTAGAAGTTGTTGGGTTAAGTGTCCCTCCTCGTCTAGAGAGTTAAATAATTTAGTTAAGTGGGGCACTAGTATTTGTTGGAATTGTTTATAATATGTGTTTGTTAAACCATCTGGACCTGGGCTTTTGTGAGTAGGGAGATTTTTAATGGCTATAATGACTTCCTGTTCCGTGATTGGTTCCTCCAAAATCTTAGCCTGTGATTCCGTTATAGTTGGTAACTGATCCTCCCCCAGGTATTCCTCTATAGGTGTGTAAAGTTGTGTGATGTCTTCTGAGGGAATGTTGTACAAGGATCGGTAATAGTTACTGAATATATTAGCTATCCCTTTGCATTCATAATGTTCTTTGTTTTCGCTGTCAAGCATTTTGTGTATGTAGTGAGCTAGTTGTTTCTTTTTCAGTGATTTAGCTAATAATGGACTACAGATGATGACATCTGAATCTCAAATTAACTTTTAACCAATATCTGAGGTAACCCGGGTTATTCTGCTACGTTTTGAATCATCAAAATCGGAGTCTAAATTATCCCTGCGTGCATTGGCACTAGGTGCAGGGTTTAATTTCAACTGGCTCACAAAGAACTTATCTCCCAAATCATATCTGGATACAACATACACTCCAGCTGAGAATTTCTTCTTTTTTTGACAACCGGCGGATTTACCGGTGACGTCAGACGCCAAGATCCATGCGGTGTGCTGACTCGGCTGAGAGATAGCCGGCGGACACAGGCTCCAGAAGCTCTTCCAGGACTCAGAAAAAGTAAGCTTTAAAATTTGTCTTAACCACAATTGAAGGGAGTGTGCAATCACCCCTAGAAAACATACCTCTGTGTGTCATCACAATCTATTACGGAACTTGCATAGAGACTCTGTACTATCCACACAATTTTTAAGAAAAAACTCAGTCCGGATAACGAATCTATCATAATAATAGTTATTACGAGAGTTAACCACATAAAATTCAACTGTGCTTATATGATATATAGTTTTTGACTATTCGCTGATAATTACATAGATTGTTTTATTTAAGTTTTTTTAGATTTTTATGGTTTTAGAGAAACTTTAGGCTGTGTAATTGGGGAGACGTCCCCTTTCTAATTGTTATATTGTAATACTTTTAATCGATAATAAATATGTAAGATTCTTTACATCTGTGTGCATTTACTATATAAGGGCTATCTGTTAGGTCCCTTGGAACCTGCTATTTTTCAGTTCTGGACCCATAAATATACAATCTCAAATATTGCTATTGATATTACACTTTCTACTATTAAGTCTCTAAGTACCGTATTACCCTATATAAGGAGTTTTCACACATAATAAATTTTAAACACTGCTAACGACACACTTTTTTTCACATCACCTTGTTAGCAACATTTTTAGTTACTTTTTTATGATATCACTTAGAGAAGTTTAAATCCACTCCTAATTTTAGCACATAAAATCTAAAGAACAACACCTTCTATCAACATTTGTTTTATTAATGAATTTTTATTTATAATTTTAACATATATTTCGAAGATCACATCTGATAATTTTTTCACCACTGTTTAAAATAGCTAAACATAAACATTTCATCAAAATATTAATGTAATACTAATGATCATTAAGGAAAACTAAACTTTGTTCTGATACCTTTAGCTTTTTAGCGCACTTACCCCATTCCCCTTTTCACTAATAATGGACCTGCCCTGTTTCCCTCCGTAAAATATAGTTTCCTTAAATAATAAGCCTTTCTATGCACTTCACCAGCAAGATGGCTGTTTAAGTTAGTTCGGGCTTTGGTAAGGGCAGTGAGGGTATCTATTGAGTCCGGCGTACGCATATGGGCACATTCAGCTTCCCTAAGTTGACTTGTCAATTGTTTGCATTCTAAGTTGTATGTTTTTGTAAGGATGGCTTTTTGCTTGATGAGCTCCCCTCTTACCACCGCTTTATGCGCCTCCCAGACCATACCTGGGGAAGACTGGGGTGTTTTGTTGAATTGAAAATACTCTGACAATGTTTTGGTTACTTTATCTAAGATTTGTGGTTGTAGCAAAAGGGTGTCATCAAGTCTCCAGCAGAAATCTGTTATCGGCCTATCTGGCCAGTCAAAGGACATAGATACGGATGAATGATCCGACCATGGTGTAGGCGTGATATCTGTGTCTCTAGTTAGTGTCATCCCTAGCTGGTCTATGCAGACATAATCCAGTCTAGAGTACGTTTTATTGGGGTTAGAGAAAAAGGAATAGGATTTTTGTGTCGGGTGTTGGATTCTCCATAAATCTAGTAATGAGATAGTTCTAAGACAATGCGTTACTGTTTTAAGGGTGTACTGAGATTGTGAGCTCTTAGTTAATGAGCAGTCGAGCTTGGGGTTGAGTGCAATATTGAAGGCTCCTGCCAGGATTGTAGTTCCCTTAGCTACCTCCAACAGCTTCCCTGTAATTTTCTTAAAGAATTTCGCTTGACCCGTATTGGGTGCGTAGACATTTGCTAGGGTTATTGGTTTTTAAATAGGTCACCCACTAATATCAAATATCTACCTTCTGGGTCTGTGTGCGCGGTGATATTACGGATGTGGATAGACTTGTGCAATAGTATCCCTACGCCATTTCTGTTTTTATGGGTATGTGAGCAAAAATGACTTGTCGGGTAGTGCTTAGATGCAAATTTGGGCTCCTCTTTATGTCGAAGGCCTTTAGGGCGTGATCCGATATAGATTGTAGTTTGCGGTGCAAGCGAGGGAACCCCCGCCGCCCGTAGTTTCAGCTCGCAACTCGAGCTATCCTATATACGGCGCCATCAGAGGCTAAAGTGCCGTAAGTCTGACAAACCAGCGATGTCCAGAAATCTGCGTAAGTAAAAATTTCTGGAGTCGCCAGTGACTTACGGCACTTTAGAAACTGCCGGCGCCTACAAAACCTGACTAAAGTATTAAATCTGTCTAACACGCCTCCCAAACATAGCCCGACACGTCTAACCCTCTATCCGCTATCCCCCCTCACTATACTAACAATAAAAAATGTATTAACCCTTAAACCGCCGCTCCCGGACCCTGCCGCCACCTAATAAAGTTATTAACCCCTAAACCGCCGCTCCTGGACCCCGCCGCCAGCTATATTAAATCTATAACCCCCTAATGTGAGCCCCGCCGCCATCTACCTTACCTACCCCCTAAAGTGAGCCCCTTACACCGCCGCCATCTACCTTACCTACCCCCTAAAGTGAGCCCCTTACACTGCCTCCATCTACCTTACCTACCCCCTAAAGTGAGCTCCTACCCCGCCGCCATCTATTTTAAATTATTAACCCCTAATTTAATCCCCCTACACCGCCGCCACCTATATTAAACACATTAACCCCTAATCTAATCCCCCTACACCGCCGCAAGCTATATTAACTATATTAACCCTAATTATATTAGGGTTAATATAGTTAATATAGTTATTATATTATATATATTAACTATATTAACCCTAATTATATTAGGGTTAATATAGTTAATATCGTTATTATATTATATTATATATATATATATATATATATATATATATATATATATATATATATATATATATATATATATTAAGTATAATAACCCTATCTAACTCTAACATCCCTAACTAAATTCTTATTAAAATACATCTAATTAATATTAATATTATTAATTAAAATATTCCTATTTAAATCTAAATACTTAGCTATAAAATAAACCCTAAGATAGCTACAATGTAATTAATAATTACATTGTAGCTATTTTAGGGTTTATATTTATTTTACAGGTAACTTAGTATTTATTTTAACTAGGTACAATAGCTATTAAATAGTTAATAACTATTTAATAGCTACATAGTTAAAATAATTACCAATTTACCTGTAAAATAAATCCTAACCTAAGTTACAAATACACCTAACACTACACTATCAATAAATTAAAAAAACTACAAATATCTAAACTAAAATACAATTAAATTAACTAAACTAAATTACAAAAAAAACAAAACACTAAATTACAAAAAATAAAAAAAAGATTACAAGATTTTTAAGCTAATTACACCTATTCTAAGTCCCCTAATAAAATAATAAAGCCCCCCAAAATAAAACAAATTCCCTACCCTATTCTAAAATACAAAAGTTAACAGCTCTTTTACCTTACCAGCCCTTAAAAGGGCCCTTTGCGGGGCATGCCCCAAAGAAATCAGCTCTTTTGCCTGTAAAAAAAAACCAAAATACCACCCCCCAACATTACAACCCACCACCCACATACCCCTACTCTAACCCAACCCCCCCTTAAAAAAACCTAACACTACCCCCCTGAAGATCTCCCTACCTTGTATTCACCCAGCCGGGCAGAACTCTTCATCCGATCCGGGCAATGTCTTCAAGCAAGCAGCAGAGAAGTCTTCTTCCATCCGGCGATGTCTTCAAGCAAGCGGCAGAGAAGTCTTCTTCCATCCGGGCGATGTCTTCAAGCAAGCGGCAGAGAAGTCTTCTTCCATCCGGCGATGTCTTCAAGCAAAGGGGCATCTTCAAACTTCTTTCTTCGCTCCTCCGCCGCGGAGCATCCATCCGGCACGACGACTGAACGAGGAATGAGGTACCTTTAAATGACGTCATCCAAGATGGCGTCCGTCGAATTCCGATTGGCTGATAAGATTCTATCAGCCAATCGGAATTAAGGTAGAAAAATCTGATTGGCTGATTGAATCAGCCAATCAGATTCAAGCTCAATCCGATTTGCTGATTGAATCAGAAAATCAGATTCAAGTTCAATCCGATTGGCTGATTGGTTCAGCCAATCGGATTGAACTTGAATCTGATTGGCTGATTCAATCAGCCAATCAGATTTTTCTACCTTAATTCCGATTGGCTCATAGAATCCTATCAGCCAATTGGAATTCGACGGACGCCATCTTGGATGACGTCATTTAAAGGTACCTCATTCCTCGTTCAGTCGTCGTGCCGGATGGATGCTCCACGGCGGAGGAGCGAAGAAAGAAGATTGAAGATGCCGCTTTGCTTGGTAGATGGCGGCGGTGTAAGGGGCTCACTTTAGGGGGTAGGTAAGGTAGATGGCGGCGGTGTAAGGGGCTCACATTAGGGGGTAATTTAATATAGCTGGCAGCGGGGTAGGAGCTCACATTAGGGGGTATGTAATGTAGTTGGCGACGGTGTAGGGGGATCACATTAGGGGATAACACTCAGTAATTATCTTTGCACCAGGGCAAAGTATCCCCTTGTATCCAACCTTCAAGTATTCAAGTACAAAGTCTCTGTTTGATCACAGTATAAATGCTTAAGCGGCAAACTATTATCGTAAATAAAAGGAACTTGCACTCACATTTCCAAATAGCGTCAGTCTTTCGAACAGCCAGGAAACCTTCTTGGGATCCCAAACTCTGTGTTTTACTCCTTCCGCTGTTCAAATCCTGGTATGGATAGTGTACTGTTCCACCTGTGCACCTGAGTCTCAGTGGCCGCTTATCCTCTGTGTCAGCCGGATGTAGTCCCAGTGGATGTCCGATAGCCCATTAGCCGTCCAAGTCGATCATCACAAGAAAATAACTGTTGCTAGAGCGGCTATAAAACATCCTTTATTGTAGAAAACGTGCATTTAAAAAATAAGACCAACGAGTGTGATACAAGCATAACAAAATTAAAAACTTTTCAAACAGACATCCTCACAGAAAGGACGCGTTTCGGGTTGCCCCGTATTCACACATAGCTGTGGGAGTAGCCTGTTAATACTTATATTCTCACCTGCACTTACACACCTGATACATAATTACTATGTTGCTTGTTTCGTCCAGTTACTTAACTGTTTCTTTACTGCACTTGTCTTGCTGCACTTGTCTAGCTGCTATAGTAACATATTATACACCGCACATATTATACATTTATCAGCTGTATTTACAATTGCGTTAAAGGCTTTTATAATACCTGTATATAATATCTACTTATTCGACCCAGTTTCTTAACTATTTCTTTATTGCACTTGTCTTGCTGCTGAAATAATATATTACTTGTTGTTATATGTTACTGCATGCAATATTTATATGCAAATGACCAAAGCTGAAACTTTTGTTTCCAATATTTTTAGTAATATATATATGTTGCAAGTTGATACAAGATAGATTTTTTTGTCTTATGTTTTTCATTTTTTATTTTTTATATATATTACATCCTAGTTATTATTTAAGTAGACTTTGCTGTGCTAGAAAATTTCTTTAGCAATCTTTCAGATTTATGTAATGCCATTTCCTTAGTCGGCGTGATATTGGATTCAAAAACGATTGTAGTTCTACAAAGTATATATTATCACATATCATTATATAATGTAATGCTATTTATACCTGGTACCCTTATTGTTATCGATTGTGCTTACTAACCTATGTATTGATAAATTCTAACAATAATTTTACCTTACAGGACTAAAGCAGGATTTTATATAGCTTAGTCTTGGTACAATAATGTCTTATTAGAGAACATATGTATATATTTAACCCCTTAATGACCACAGCACTTTTCCATTTTCTGTCCGTTTGGGACCAAGGCTATTTTTACATTTTTGCGGTGTTTGTGTTTAGCTGTAATTTCCCTCTTACTCATTTACTGTACCCACACATATTATATACCATTTTTCTCGCTATTAAATTAACTTTCTAAAAATACCATTATTTTCATCATATCTTATAATTTACTATAAAAAGTTTTATAAAATATGAGGAAAAAATGGAAAAAAACACACTTTTTTAACTTTGACCCCCAAAATCTGTTACACATCTACAACCACCAAAAAGAAAACATGCTAAATAGTTTCTAAATTTTGTCCTGAGTTTAGAAATACCTAATATTTACATGTTCTTTGCTTTTTTTGAAAGCTATAGGGCCATAAATACAAGTAGCATTTTGCTATTTCCAAACTACTTTTTTTCAAAATTAGCGCTAGTTACATTGGAACACTAATATCTTTCAGGAATCCCTGAATATCAATTGACATGTATATATTTTTTTTTAGAAGACATCCCAAAGTATTGATCTAGGCCAATTTTGGTACACAAAATACAAAAAATCGTTCACTTTTTCACAAATTTTTTCACAAACTTTCGGTTTCTCACTGAAATTATTTACAAACAGCTTGTGCAATTATGGCACAAATGGTTGTAAATGCTTCTCTGGGATCCCCTTTGTTCAGAAATAGCAGACATATATGGCTTTGGCATTGCTTTTTGGTAATTAGAAGGCCGCTAAATGCCGCTGCGCACCACACGTGTATTATGCCCAGCAGTGCAGGGGTTAATTAGGGAGCTTGTATGGTTAATTTTAGCTTTAGTGTAGTGTAGTAGACAACCCAAAGTATTGATCTAGGCCCATTTTTGTATATTTCATGCCACCATTTCACCGCCAAATGCGATCAAATAAAAAAAAAACGTAAAATTTTTCACAATTTTAGGTTTCTCACTGAAATCATTTACAAACAGCTTGTGCAATTATGGCACAAATGGTTGTAAATGTTTCTCTGGGATCCCCTTTGTTCAGAAATAGCAGATATATATGACTTTGGCGTTGCTTTCTGGTAATTAGAAGGCCGCAAAATGCTGCTGCGCATCACACGTGTATTATGGCTAGCAGTGAAGGGGTTAATTAGGAAGTTTGTAGGGAGCTTGCAGGGTTAATTTTAGCTTTAGTGTAGAGATCAGCCTCCCACCTGACACATCAGACCCCCTGATCCCTCCCAAACAGCTCCCTTCCCTCCCCCACCCCACAATTGTCCCCGCCATCTTAAGTACTGGCAGAAAGTCTGCCAGTACTAAAATAAAAGCTTTTTGGGGGGTTTAGGTTTTTTTTTAAAAAAAATAATAATAATTCTTCTGCTGTGTAGGACCCCCCTTAGCCTCCAACCTCCCTGATCTCCCCCAAAACAGCTCTGTAACCTTCCCTATCTGCCTTATTGGGGGCCATCTTGGGTACTGGCAGCTGTCTGCCAGTACCCAGCTTGCACAAAAAAGGGCTTTTTTTTTTTTTTTCTTAGTTTTTTTTTTTCTGTAGTGTAGCTTCCCCAAACACCCCCCCCACCACAAACCCCCACCACCTCATTGATCGTATTTTTGTTTTTTACTTTTTTTAACTGATTGCCTTTTTCTGTAGTGTAGCGGTTCCCACCCGCTCCCTCCCCGTGCACGCGCCCGCCCCCGCCCTCCCGTGCACGTGCGCGCGTCCGTGCGCGCCCCCGGGCATCCCCGCCCACGATCCCGCCCCCCTCCACATCTCCAGGGCCATCGATGGCCGCCACCCGCCTCCCGGTACTGCTCCCACCCACCAACGAAGGAAGCCACCGATCTCCGGTGCAGAGAGGGCCACAGAGTGGCTCTCTCTGCATCGGATGGCTTCAAAAGGTTATTGCAGGATGCCTCCATATCGAGGCATCACTGCAATAACCGGAAAGCAGCTGGAAGCAAACAGGATCGCTTCCAGCTGCTTTCCACACCGAGGACGTGCAGGGTACGTCCTCAGGCGTTAACTGCCTTTTTTTTGAGGACGTACCCTGCACGTCCTCGGTCGTTAAGGGGTTAATGACAAAACATTATCATCTTTTTATCTAACAATTCATAGTCAAGTAGTAACTAATCCATGTATTTTATATTCACTAACCTATTCACGATATTGCATAATTCGGTCTTATTATTAGTAGTGGTTCGTACTAATATTTAGAGGTGTCACTGAAGGGAACCAATAGATAAAGACAGGTATACTCTATTGTGTAGTGTTCTCTGTTTGAAAAGTTTTTAATTTTGTTATGCTTGTATCACCCTCGTTGGTCTTATTTTTTAAATGCACGTTTTCTACAATAAAGGATGTTTTATAGCCGCTCTAGCAACTGCTTTTTTCTTGTGATGATCACATTAGGGGGTTATACTTTTAATGTAGGTGGAGGCGGGGTCCGGGAGCGGCGGTTTAGGGGTTAAATACTTTATTAGGCATTGGGGCGGGGGATCGTGGTTGACAGGTAGATAGACATTGTGCATGCGTTAGGTGTTAGGTTTTATTTAGCAGGTAGTTTAGGGAGTTACGGGGCTCCAATAGACAGCGTAAAGCTTACTACGGCTGCAATTTGTGGCGAGGTGAAAATGGAGTAGAGTTTCTCCATTTTCGCCACGTAAGTCCTTACGCTGTATATTGGATACCAAACTGCGCGGGTTTGGTATATCTGCCTATAACCCAAAAAAATACGGGCGAAGGCAGAAATATACGAGCGTAACTTTTAGGTTACGCCGTATATTGGATACCAAACTAGCGCAAAATTCGGCGTCACCGGCTTTTGCGGGCGACGCTGCATATCGGATCGGGCCCTTGGTGTTCTGTGTCATTATGCTAAGATTTCTTACACCCATTTGGAGGTATAGTAAAGCCGTGTCTGCCATCTAATCAATTTATGGGTATATATTGACTGAAATGGTGTATTGTGCAAAACAATTTGTTTAAACTCACACACCCTCTGTGGTACATTTCTGAGCTTTGCATTATTTCCAACCATATTTCCAGTGTTAACAACTAAAACAACAATTAACTTTATAACATTAAATGAAAACATAACCATTGCATAAATACATATACAATATATAAGAACAAAGGGGATACTACCCCATTCATAGTTATATATGAACATGAGATTATCAGCTACTTCCTTTTAACACTTAACTATTAGTATGGTGCATTTTAAATCTTAGACAGACCTGTATTCCAAGTATAAAAAGCATGACAATAGGATTGAGTATACTCACGCTTCAAGGCGTTTATACGACCAGCCTGATCAAGGTTCTAGTCCAGCTCAGGTGGGCTTTGCTTACAACCTATATTCTATAGAAGGGAAAAAAGAATGTTGCAGCACAAATTTATTCTGCCTTTGGCATACACAGAGTCTCAAGTGTTGTTTGAGTCCGAATCTGCAAAGTTAGAGAACTGCTGTGGTCTTTTCCTGTTTATTCTATTCCAGGTGCTTCTTTGCGGTTTGGGGTCATTTGTAGAGCTTGTCTCCTTCAATGGTGGTCTTCTATCTAGGAGTGGCAAGGTGGGTTGGGGGATGTTGAGTTGCTTGCAGAAGCCCTCCAGGTCGTCCGGCGTTCTGTAGATTGCTAGTTGGGAGCCTTGCAAGACCTTTATGGTAAACGGGAACCCCCATCTGTACGGGATTTTTAATTCTTGCAAGTGCAGTGTTAAGTATCTTGCCTCTCTTCTCCTATTCAGAGTGATAGAGCTCAAATCGGCATATATCTGAATGTTTTCTCCTTCAAATATAATTTGGCGCAATTTCCTAGAGGCTTCCATTATTTTTTCTTTGTCCGTGAAAAGCTGCATCTTCAGCACAATATCTCTGGGAGGCTTTCCCTCCGGTGGTTTGGGCCTCAGGGCTCTATGGGCCCTTTCTATGGGCATATTTGGTGGATCTGTACTCTTCAACAGGAACTGAAAAAGGCTCTGCAAATACTGTGGTATTTGGGACGTTTTTATTTTTTCAGATACTCCCCTTATCCTGAGATTGTTGCATCTTCCTCGATTGTCCAGATCTTCCAATTGAAGCTGCATTTGCTGTATTAATGAATCTTGGACTTCCAGCGCTCTATTACGTAGATCAGTATCGTTGTGTATTTGGTCTATATCCTCTTCAATGTGTACTACTCTCTCCCCTAATTCAGAGAGGTCTTTTTTAACTTCTTTGAGACCATCTTTTATCATTTTACCCACTTGGGAGATAAGAGAAGCAAAGTCTGCTTTTGTGGGGAGGTTGTCAATGTCTGCCCTCGTGAGAGGGTCCCCTGATGTTGTGCCCTGGGTATTTGGTCCTTTAACTATTGGCATTTCTACTGAGTCTTGGGATACCGGGGATTCTGGTTCAGGGTCCTCAAGCACCTTAAAAAAGTTGTTGAGCTTCGTTGTCGTTGTTGTATGACCTTTCACAATTTTATCTTGTTTAGACAGTCGTTATGAAGCCATTGCAGTGTGATGTGTGAAAGTGCCACTTCCCACTCTGCAGAGTGTATATGCTTAAATGAGGTTAAGTGAGATTATAAGCTTGTACAGCGAGTCAGTTATTGAGGCTTTTATTTCTACCCACACTTCTCTCACTTGTTGTAGTGCTGTACTGTTGCTTTAAATGGAGATCAGGTCTGTCCCCTTGAACTTGCCGTGCAGGGAGGTGATACCTCATGTGCTATCTGTAAAACTAAGGCTTAGCGGTGCTAATGTGGTATGTTTTTAGGCTTAACTCTTCATAGCCTTGTAATACTTTTAGGCTTAGTTGCTTATCCCCCTATAACTTTGACTTTATTTTTTTTTTATTTATTTTTTTTGCTTGTATTCCTTCTCTTTCTTTTGTCTTTTACATTATGTAAGAGGTGGCTTTTTGAGGGTTCCGGTAGACTTAAGAGCCACCTAGCTTTGTGCACTTTGTTTTTGTGGTTTTATTTACCTGTGCTGGAGCCGACTATCATTTTGCTTGCCGGGCTGTGCAATATGCGCTACGCAGTTGGGCCTAGTCAGGAGTCGCATCCACGCACCTCTCTACTTGTCAGCTTGCCTCCCGTGCGTGTAGTGCGCTCAAGACCAGGTCCGTGTTGTCTCTGGGTATTCCAGTGTCCTAAGCTCCTGCATGTAGTCCTTTTGCATCTGTTGTGAGGCAGATAATTATTCAGGAAGAGCCTGTTGGTCCGGAGCTTCAGCTTTTAGCAGCCATATTAGACGATGGATGGCTCCGCCCCCCGGTGGGTATATTTTTAGTGGTGGACTTTTTTTTAGATTAGGTATTTTTTATTTCCATGGGCAATAAAAGAGCTGATTGGGTGGGTGGGGGTTGTACTGTTAGGGGGACTTTGTATTTTTTTGTGTGTAAAAGAGCTGTTTTCTTTAGGGCAATGCCTTACAAAAGGCCCTTTTAAAGGCTATTGGTAGTTTATTGTTAGGTTAGGGAGTGTTTTTATTTTGGAGTGGCATTTTTGTTTTTAAGGGGGTATTAGATTAGGATAATTTTTTTATTTTGGATAATGTAGTTTTTTTTTTTCTATAATCTTATATTTTTATATTTTTGTAATCTTATCTTTTTTTATTTTAATTTACTCTTAGTTTTTATATTTTTATGTAATCTTGTGATATTTTATTTTTGGTAATTTTAAAATAATTTTTAAGGTAGTCTTTTTTATTTTATGTAATTGTATTTTAATTGGGGTTAATTTAGGGGGTGTTAGGTTAAGGGCCTTAGTTATTAAATTAATACTTTGTGTCGTGGGGGGTTAGTGGATTAGGGTTTAATAGTGTAATTAGATAGATTGCGTTATGGGGGTTAGCGGATTAGGGTTTAATAGTGTTAATAGGTAGATTGCGTTGTGGGGGGTTGGCGGATTAGGAGTTAATAACTATTGGCTTGATTACAAGTTCTGCGTTAGCCTTAAAAAGCAGCATTAAGGGGTCCTAACGCTGCTTTTTATCTAACGCTGGTATTACGAGTCAGGCAGGAAAGGGTCTACCGCTCACTTTCTTTCCGCGACTCGAGGCTACCGCAAATCCCCTTACGTCAATTGCGTATCCTATCTTTTCTATGGGATTTGCCTAATGCTGGTATTACGAGTCTTGGAAGAAGTGAGCGGTAGAGCCTCTACCTCCAAGACTCCAACCGCAAAAAAAAGTCAGTAGTTAAGAGCTTTATGGGCTAACGCCGGAACATAAAGCTCTTAACTACAGTGCTACAAAGTACACTAACACCCATAAACTACATAGGAACCCCTAAACCGAGGCCCCCCCCACATCGCAAACCCTATAATATAAATTTGTAACCCCTAATCTTCCGACCGGACATCGCCGCCACCTACATTATACCTATGAACCCCTAATCTGCTGCCCCTAACATCGCCGACACCTATATTATATTTGTTAACCCCTAATCTGCCGCCCCCAACCTCGCAGTCACCTACCTACACTTATTAACCCCTAATCTGCTGACCGGACATCGCTGCCACTATAATAAATGTATTAACCCCTAAACCGTCGCACTCCCGCCTCGCAAACACTATAATAAATTGTATTAACCCCTAATCTGCCCTCCCTAACATCGCCGCCACCTACCTTCAATTATTAACCCCTAATCTCCCGACCCCAATGGCGCCGCTACTATAATAAATTTATGAACCCCTAAACCTAAGTCTAACCCTAACCCTAACACTCCCCTAAGTTAAATATAATTTAAATTAAACGAAATAAATTTAATATAATGAAAAAAATTATTTCTATTTAAAACTAAATACTTACCTATAAAATAAACCCTAATATAGTTACAATATAACTAATAGTCACATTGTAGCTATTTTAGGATTTATATTTATTTTACAGGCAACTTTGTATTTATTTTAACTAGGTACAATAGCTAGTAAATAGTTAATAACTATTTAATAGCTACCTAGTTAAAATAATTACAATATTACCTGTAAAATAAATCCTAACCTAAGTTACAAATACACCTAACACTACACTATCAATAAATTAATTAAATAAATTAACTATAATTAACTAAACTAAAATACAATTAAATAAACTAAACTATAATACAAAAAAAACAAACACTAAATTACAAAAAATAAAAAAAATTACAAGAAGTTTAAACTAATTAAACCTAATCTAAGCCCCCTAATAAAATAAAAAAGCCCCCCAAAATAATAAAATGCCCTACCCTATCCTAAATTACAAAGTAATCAGCTCTTTTACCAGCCCTTAAAAGGGCTTTTTGCCGGGCATTGCCCCAAAGTAATCAGCTCTTTTACCTGTAAATAAAAATACAATACCCCCCCCAACATTACAACCCACCACCCACATACCCCTACTCTAAAACCCACCCAAACCCCCCTTAAAAAAACCTAACACTAACCCCCTTCAGCCGAGCCGAATTCTTCATCCAAGCGGAGCAGAAGAGGTCTTCCATCCGATTGAAGTGTTCATCCAAGCGGCATCTTCTATCTTCATCCATCCGGAGCAGAGCGGCAGCATCCTGAAGTCCTCCAACGCGGAACATCCATCCTGACCGATGACTGAACGACGAATGACGGTTCCTTTAAATGACGTCATCCAAGATGGCGTCCCTCGAATTCCAATTGGCTGATAGGATTCTATCAGCCAATCGGAATTATGGTAGGAAAAATCTGATTGGCTGATTCAATCATCCAATCGGATTGACCTTGCATTCTATTGGCTGATCGGAACAGCCAATAGAATGCGAGGTCAATCCGATTGGCTGATTGGATCGGATTAGTTTGCGTTGTGGGGGGTTGGCGGATTAGGGGTTAATAGTGTAATTAGTTAGATTGCGATATGGGGGTTGGCGGTTTAGGGGTTAATACTTTTATTAGTAGTTGTGTTATGGGGGGTGGCAGATATTGGGGTTTTAACGTGTTGGTTTAATTTTTTTTCATGCGGTTTAGATTTTTACGTGTAATTTAAACTTTTTTTGTTTTCTACTTAGGTGCCGGTAATCACTGGCGACGCAAGATATGTGTATTTTTGCACATTTCTGAACGTTGCTGGTTTGTTCGGTTTACGGCAGTATATCATCTGCCGGCGTGGTTTATGTGATTCACCCTATGTGCGAGGTGAACTTACAGGCGACAGGGGTTTCAGCAGTTGCGCTAAAACTTACGCCGCATATGTAATCTCGCCCCTAGTTTTTCAAGCAGACTGTCATAATGCACATTGTTGAACAAATTCTTACCGCTACTAGTATAAAAACAAGTTGATGAACTGGATTAACCTATGCAAATCTAAAACGTTCTATTTTGATTATAAACAATCCACTTCTATTTACAAAAACACTGTTGAACTTATTTGCTCTCTTAAAACTTAAGGGGTATTTCTCTGGATTTAATATCTACTAGAGGAAGTCATCTATGTGATCTGTTATATTTTCAATGGTGCAAATGCATCTAATTGTGTCATCTGAATAATCCTTATAAATCTCCTTAAAGGACAATAATACAGATTTATTTTCAGTTTAACTCCATGCTTCAGCTGCATGAGTTTAACAAAAACCTGAATTGCTTTTCTTACATATATGGTCACTCTATCAATATCAATAGTGAATAACATATACTTAGAAAAGCTACAAATACCATATATCTCACACCCAGAGTCTGAAAGTGTTACACAGACTCTCGCAGGGCTGCCCTGGTGGAATGATCGTAAAAAAGGGGCAGACCCTGCTAGTGGCGAGATAGCTCCTTAGAGCGAAGTTAACAGTGAGCAGGGGGCGAAGTTAACAGTGAGCAGCCAATATAAATCACATTTTCGTATGCATGTGTTTGTCTATTAGGGTTTATAATTATTTGTAGTGTTTTGAGAAAAGCTTGCCATCTTTTAGTTGGCGAGAAAAAACTGTGAGATCTGCTGTGCGAAAATCTTACAGAATTACACTGGGATTAGAGAGACATTTTCATATACGCCCATGAACCGCCCATGTTCAGTCCATTTTACGAAAAAAACAACACTTACGCTTTGTATTTTGCACAAATTTCTGTGTGTTTTTTGCACATCCAGTGTACAAAAATTATAATTTATGCTGTGCATCGCAGAGCAGTTACTGTTACTTCTTTATTCAAAACAGCGTATGCAATTTTAAACAACTTTCTAATTTTCATCTATTTTTAAATGGACAGTCTAGTCAAAATTAAACTTTCATGATTCAGATAGGGCATGTCATTTTAAACAACTTCCCATTTCACTTTTATCATGAAATTTGTTTTGTTATTTTTGTATTCTTAGTTGAAAGCTAAATGAAGGTATGCTAATTTCTAAGCTCTTGAAGGCCGCCTCTTATCTAAATGCATTTGACATTTTTTACAGCTAGAGGGTGTTAGCTCATGTGTGCCATATAGATAACATTGTGCTCACGTCTGTAGAGTTACTTATAAAAGGACACTGATTGGCTAAAATGCAAGTCTGTCAAAAGAACTGAAATATGGGGGTCCGTTTTCAGAGGCTTAGATACAAGGTAATCACAGAGGTAAAAAGCGTATTAATATAACTGTGTTGGTTATGCAAAACTGGGGAATGGTAAATAAAGGGATTATCTATCTTTTTAAACAATACAAATTCTGGAGTAGATTGTCCTTTTTACATTTTCTTTGTTCTATTGGGTTCTTTTGTTGAAACGCACAGACATTAGTTCAAGAGTGTGAATGTGTCCGGAGCACTATATGACAGAAGTTTTGGAAGAATGTTATCCATTTACAGAATAAATAGATTGCAGCACTATTTCCTGTCATGTAGTGCTCCAGACGCTGACCTAGATATCTCTTCAACCAAGAATAACATGAGAATGAAGCAAATTTGATAACAGATCTAAAAAAAAAAAATTGTTTGCTCTCACAAAATAATTTTTTTGGGTTTCATGTCCCTTTAACATAATTGTACACTTGTATGCAACTTATGATCGTGTGATTTAAATGGCCGCACACTGAAGCCTGCCCTGATACAGTTAATATACACTATGGGGTAGATTTATCAAATGTCGGGCGGACATGACATACGCTGTCAGCATTTATCATTGCACAAGCATTTCTTGTGAAATGCTCGTGCAATGCCCCCCTGCGCATTTACGACCAATTGTCTGTAAACAGGGGGTGTCAATGATTGCAGTCCGCCACCTCAGAGGTAGTTGGATGAGTTAAAGGGACACAGAACACAAATTTTCTAATGTACTCCTATTATCAATTTTTTTTGTTCTCTTGCTATCTTTGTTTTAAAAGCAGGAATGTAAATCTTAGCAGCCAGACCATTTTAGATTCAGCACCATGGATAGTGCTTGCTTATTGGAGGCTTACATTCACACCCATTTACACCCACCAATATGCAAGCATAACCCAGGTTCTCAACCAAAAATGGGCCAGCTCCTATGCATCACATTCCTGCTTTTTAAATAAAGATAACAAGAGATCGAAGAAAAATTGATAATAGGAGTAAATTAGAAAGTTGCTTAACATTGCTTGCTCTATCTGAATCATTAAAGAAAAAAAATGTGGGTTTAGTATCCCTTTAAGGAGCAGCAGTCTTAGGACCCCATGTATCTAAATACAATTAATTTGTATTTTAAACTGTCATTATATTATTATGTTACTGTGACTGCTAATTATGTTGTCAGCACTACACAGTTAACTCATATTAAAATGGACCCCATATGTTACTGGGCAGGATTGAAAACCAAACACAACCGTCCTTTCTAGACTATAACCCTGTCTGCAGAGGTCATCACTTACCAACACAAACCCTGGAAATCTCAGAACCATATTTTATTTTTAATTCCTTGTTCCTCATGTCCAGTATCGTTTTCTAACAGAAATCTATGTCATTTCAATCGCTGCTGGTATTAACCTTGTCTTGTGAAGGATTTATACCTGTTTAAGAGATTATACAGAATTTACATTTAAATTGAGCAATTGTTAGGGAATAAGCCATGAATAAGGAACTGCCAGTTCTTGCAGTCAGAGATTTATAGTTTACAATATGCAGCTGTCTGCTGTGTATCACCAGGAAAATGGATGACTGGTTCTGGTAAAACAAGCTGTGAGTGTCATATACTGATACAATCATTGCTTTACATATGGCAATGATATATTCTGCAGTAAAAACCTGGTATTCAGATTGGTCCTGTATGCTAGAAGTGTGATGTAACTTCGATGTAAAAGTATATATATATCTTCTGATTTCACGCTCTAACATTTATTCCCCCACAATTAAGGACTATATTACAAGTGGAGCACTAATTTAACGGGCACCCTTAAACGGGCAAATTCAACCATTTATGGGCAAACGTTAAATAACCAGCCATTACAAGTGTCTGGTTAATGCTACCCTAATTAACACCAAAATACAGTGTAGTGTGCCTTAATAAAAAAAAAATAGTTGTATCTTTATTTTATTAAAATATAACTACACAAAGCAGTTATAAGGGGTTAAAGTGTGTAGGTTTGGGGTGTTAGGGAAAAAAAAGGCCTTTACATTGTGGTCTATGGCAACTGTGTTAAAGCTGCAAATATATATGTATGTGCTTATATACATATACAGTATATTTATGTGCTTATATACATATACAGTATATTTATGTGCTTATATACATATACAGTATATTTATGTGCTTATATACATATACAGTATATTTATGTGCTTATATGCATATACAGTATATTTATGTGCTTATATACATATACAGTATATTTATGTGCTTATATACATATACAGTATATTTATGTGCTTATATACATATACAGTATATTTATGTGCTTATATACACATACAGTATATTTATGTGCTTATATACATATACAGTATATTTATGTGCTTATATACATATACAGTATATTTATGTGCTTATATACATATACAGTATATTTATGTGCTTATATACATATACAGTATATTTATGTGCTTATATACACATACAGTATATTTATGTGCTTATATACATATACAGTATATTTATGTGCTTATATACATATACAGTATATTTATGTGCTTATATACATATACAGTATATTTATGTGCTTATATACATATACAGTATATTTATGTGCTTATATACATATACAGTATATTTATGTGCTTATATACATATACAGTATATTTATGTGCTTATATACATATACAGTATATTTATGTGTCAATATGTGTATATACACATAGAAACACATAAATATATACAGTATATATTCAAATACATATATATTTTAAATTGAGACCCAACATTGCGCGTCTTACCCCCTTCGCTGCTCTAGGTTCTGTGCCATTCATGTGGGCATCAGAACGAGGCTCCCTTTGGAGCATATGGAAGCACGCTCTCGTTACAGCAAAGCTTCCATGCAATGCAAACGCAAGGTTGTGTTCGAATTGCGCTTTACCTATGATACCAGCTCACATTTGCGTGCGCTGATATTACGAGTGGAGCGTAAATATTGTCCTTGCGGAAGCGCAATTTTGTGCTCCTCTCATAATCTGGCCCTAAATTTTGAGGGATTTTTAGGGAAAACAACAGCAAACACATTACCAGAAACATTTAGGGGTAGATTTATGAAATGTCGTGCGGACATGATCTGCTGTAGCACATCATGTCCGCCCGACATTGCTACATGCCGACAGCATACGCTGTCGCCATTTAACATTGCACAAGCATTTCTGGCGATCAATCATCCCGATCGTATCTGATCATGGTTGCAGTCCGCCACCTCAGAGGTGGCAGATGAGTTAAGGAACGACCGTTGCTTCGTAACTTATGTTTCCGGTGAGAATACACTGCTTCATAAATCTACCCCTTAGACTCAACTACATCCTTTACGCCAATATATACCCATATCTCTCTCTCTGTGGGTTTCCCATCTGGGTCTCTCATAGCTGGGTATAATTTCTGCCCTTAAAATGAATATGTTATATAAAAAATTCTCTATGTTCTAATCTACAGGCTGCTCTTCTTCTGTCCAATTCATTTCTTCTATCACCGCAAACATTGTTAAACCACTATATACGGGGTCCTTAAAAAAACTAGAATTAAAGGGATATTAAACAGTCTGTCTAAGCAGTAGTATAAACTGTATCGTTGCAATATGTATTATTCATCTATATAAGTGGATTTTACCTTTAATTATTTTTTTTTAAACTACATGAAGATTTCGGCCCGGTTGGGTGAAGACGACTCAAGGTAGGGAGATCTTCAGGGGTTAACGTTAGGTTTTTTTAAGGGGGGTTTAGGTGGGTTAGAGTAGGGGTATGTGGGTGGTGGGTTTTAATGTTGGGGGGGTTGTATTTTTTTTTACAGGTAAAAGAGCTGATTACTTTGGGGCAATGCCCCGCAAAAAACCCTTTTAAGGGCTGGTAAAAGAGCTGATTACTTTTGTAATTTAAAATAGGGTAGGGCATTTTATTATTTTGGGGGGCTTTTTTATTTTATTAGGGGGCTTAGATTAGGTGTAATTAGTTGTCCGGAGCGGCAGATTAGGGGTTAATATTATAATGTAGGTGTCAGCGATAGCGGGGGTGGCAGATTAGGGGTTAATAAGTGTAAGGTTAGGGGTGTTTAGACTCAGCGTTCATGTTAGGGTGTTAGGTGCAGACTTAGAGAGTGTTTCCCCATAGGAAACAATGGGGCTGAGCTAGGAGCTGAACGCTGCTTTTTTGCAGGTGTTAGGTTTTTTTTCAACCAGCTCAGCCCCATTGTTTCCTATAGGGATATCGTGCACAAGCACGTTTTTCTAGCTTACCGCTACCGTAGGCAACGCTGGTATTGAGGGTTGAAGTGGAGCTAAATTATGCTCAACGCTCCCTTTTCTGAGCCTAACGCAGCCACTCAGACAACTCTAAATACCAGCGTTGTCTTAAGGGTGCGTTGGAAAAAAAAGCAGCGTTAGTACCACGGGTCTTTACCGACAAAACTCTAAATCTAGGCGATTGTATATTACTATTATCCCATCCATCTATCTTGTATACCGCTCTTGAATGATCATTTAAGAGAAAAACTGTGGGTCAGCCAAAGTGATGGTAAATCCTAGCATTTGTGAAAAGCTAGGATTTACCAGTGAAACAAATACACTGTATGCAGAATTATTAGGCAAATGAGTATTTTGACCACATCATCCTCTTTATACATGTTGTCTTACTCCAAGCTGTATAGGCTCGAAAGCCTACTACCAATTAAGCATATTAGGTGATGTGCATCTCTGTAATGAGAAGGGGTGTGGTCTAATGACATCAACACCCTATATCAGGTGTGCATAATTATTAGGCAACTTCCTTTCCTTTGGCAAAATGGGTCAAAAGAAGGACTTGACAGGCTCAGAAAAGTCAAAAATAATGAGATATCTTGCAGAGGGATGCAGCACTCTTAAAATTGCAAAGCTACTGAAGCGTGATCATCGAACAATCAAGTGTTTCATTCAAAATAGTCAACAGGGTCGCAAGAAGCGTGTGGAAAAACCAAGGCGCAAAATAACTGCCCATGAACTGAGAAAAGTCCAGCGTGCAGCTGCCAAGATGCCACTTGCCACCAGTTTGGCCATATTTCAGAGCTGCAACATCACTGGAGTGCCCAAAAGCACAAGGTGTGCAATAATCAGAGACATGGCCAAGGTAAGAAAGGCTGAAAGACGACCACCACTGAACAAGACACACAAGCTGAAACGTCAAGACTGGGCCAAGAAATATCTCAAGACCGATTTTTCTAAGGTTTTATGGACTGATGAAATGACAGTGAGTCTTGATGGGCCAGATGGATGGGCCCGTGGCTGGATTGGTAAAGGGCAGAGAGCTCCAGTCCGACTCAGACGCCAGCAAGGTGGAGGTGGAGTACTGGTTTGGGCTGGTATCATCAAAGATGAGCTTCTGGGGCCTTTTCGGGTTGAGGATGGAGTCAAGCTCAACTCCCAGTCCTACTGCCAGTTTCTGGAAGACACCTTCTTCAAGCAGTGGTACAGGAAGAAGTCTGCATCCTTCAAGAAAAACATGATTTTCATGCAGGACAATGCTCCATCACACGCGTCCAAGTACTCCACAGCGTGGCTGGCAAGAAAGGGTATAAAAGAAGAAAATCTAATGACATGGCCTCCTTGTTCACCTGATCTGAACCCCATTGAGAACCTGTACACCTCTCTGAACAGTGTCTGGGAGGCTGTGGTTGCTGCTGCACGCAATGTTGATGGTGAACAGATCAAAACACTGACAGAATCCATGGATGGCAGGCTTTTGAGTGTCCTTGCAAAGAAAGGTGGCTATATTGGTCACTGATTTGTTTTTGTTTTGTTTTTGAATGTCAGAAATGTATATTTGTGAATGTTGAGATGTTATATTGGTTTCACTGGTAAAAATAAATAATTGAAATGGGTATATATTTGTTTTTTGTTAAGTTGCCTAATAATTATGCACAGTAATAGTCACCTGCACACACAGATATCCCCCTAAAATAACTAAAAACAAACTAAAAACTACTTCCAAAA